>NC_136059.1:358533209-358662249 GCF_964261635.1 Lissotriton helveticus | reverse complement strand
GCGTCACAGGATGAATGTCAGGATATCAGGGTAGAGGGTCAGGTCCGGCGGAGCTGAACACTCACGCGGCCATCTTGGTCTCGCGCGTAGCTCCTCCCTCATCAAAAAGGTTTTTAATTTTATTTTATCTCGATGCTCCCATATTTATGCATGATCAATATCTCTGAATATTGATGTGCATTCTCCTTTCCAGGCACACCCTCAATGCCTTGTAATGTTTAGAAAGCCTCCTGTATACCACCCTGTAATGTTTAGAAAACCTCCCATCTGTGTATTTTGGAATACTGCACTTTTGATTCTTCAAAGGGAGGGAGTGCAGCATTCCAAAATACACAGATGGGAGGTTTTCTAAACATGACAGGGTGGTATACAGGAAGTTTTCTAAACATTACAAGGTGGTATAAAGGCACTGAGGGTGTGTCTGGAAAAGAGAAAGCACATCAATATTTAGAGCTATTGATCATGCATAAACAGGGAAGTATCAAGATAAAATTAAAATAAAAACCTTTTTGATCGGTCACTAACATGTTATTGGACAGAGTGTCCACAGCAGAGTGTATATAGACAGGGAGTCTTGTGGGGGGTATTTTGAGAAATTTGTTGTATTAATGGGAATACTGTTGTATATTTGTAAATATGTAGATTATAAAGCCAACTTCATATGATTGATACATATGTTTTGGTTTACAGCCCCGATGATGTCCATAGGGACGAAACTTGTTGGCTGGGCTGTGTTGACTGCTTTTGATGAAAAACATTGATTGAATAAACATTTTTGGATCCATTAAGAAACGCAAGACTCCTACATGATTATCTTTTGAATGGACTGATAATAATTAAGGAATGAACAGTATTTTTCTTTGAATTTTGGCCTGGGACGACTCCTGGTGGCTGACCACACTGGGAACTGCTCCGACACCCACAGACCACACAAACAACCTAGGGGTCATCCTCGATTCCACCCTCACCATGACTAAACAGGTCAACGCCATCTCCTCCGCCTGCTTCAACATCCTCCGAATGCTACATAGGATTTTCAAGTGGATCCCCACTGAAACAAGAACAGTCACCCAGGCCCTCATCACCAGCAGGCTGAACTACGGTAACGCCCTCTACGCAGGAGCTACTGAGATGGCTGCAACGCATCCAGAACACCTCGGCACGTCTGATCCTCGACATCCCCTGCCGCAGTCACATCACTCCCCACCTGAGAGACCTACATTGGCTCCCCGTCAACAAGAGGATAACCTTCAAGCTCCTCATTCACGCAGATAAAGCCCTCCACGACACCGGCCCAGCGTACCTCAACAGACGACTCAGCTTCTACACCCCCACCCGCAAGCTCCGCTCTGCTGACCTCGCCCTCGCCGCTGTCCCCCGCATCCAAAGAACGACAGCCGGAGGCAGATCCTTCTTCCACCTCGCCGCCAAGATCTGGAACATCCTCCCCACCAACCTACCGCAGACCGAAGACCTACTGGCCTTCAGTAGACTACTCAAGACCTGGCTCTTCGATCAGTAGCAGCCCCCCCGCCCCCCCCCCAGCGCCTTGAGACCCTCACGGGTATGTAGTGCGCTCTACAAGTGTCCTGATTGATTGATTGATTGATTGAAGGATGAACTTTTACACGCTCCTTTTCTTCTAAAATTGGATTTGCCATATAAAATGTTGCCTGCTTTTAGAATATTTATTTCTGTGATTATGCGCTCCCTACAATACTATTGATTTCTGCAGTTACTTTGTTTAATTCATTCTGCACTAAAATTGTCTTGTAATAAAGCTTTAAAAATATCTATGGATTTTTGTGTGTGTATGCACGTTTGACAAACGATTGCCAGAACCCCTTGCAACAATTAATCAGAATTCTGTTCTTGAGGAAGGTTGCATAGTTGATGTTCACACAACTAGACTCCAGCTTGGTCTCCTCTTCAGACCCCATTCCATATCTGGAAGAGATGCCCCTCCAGTTTCCAGGGCTGTTGTCTGCTGAGGAGCAAGTAGCGGCCTTTAAGGAGTCAATGCAGAATATCTTTACCTTTTTCCTCTGGTGCACCGCCTGCCCACGCAGTGCAATCAAGATCTCCAGTTATATCTCCGCCTGCGGGCTCTCCCTGACCAACCCCAATTAGATTCTGTCCACTGTACTGCTGGTTCTGGGCCTTACTTCCACTCCTCTGTAAGAGCCTCACTAGATTTTCCTCCAGCAATATCGATATGGATCAGTCAATGTTGGTCTCTGATCCGGATCCTTTGCCCGCAAAACGTGTTGCACTACACATTCACTAATGCATAGCACTGGGAGCATGGTCAAGCGCAATGGCCGACAGGACGTGAGCTCCACCAGCTCCCGTTCCGACGACCCGCTTATCCTGTGAAAAGATCCTGCCCGGGCTGTCTCTCCATGAAAGTATGTGCCTAAAGCTTCCCTGATACTAACGGGACCCTTGCGCTGGAGGGGCGATCCACGGAACCAGCGTAAACTGACCCGGAGATTCTGTGGGCGGACTGAGGGCTCCGGAGCAGGATACGAGAGGCAGTGGTCTGGGCCTACATCGGGGTGTTGCGGTGGAGGTGGGCCTTCCGGACGAGGCATTCAACTAAGCCGGAGTCGGAACGGCCTCGGCGGGGCCTCCTTTCGCCGGGGGCTGCAGCTGACGGACATCGAGGAGCGGCTGTGAGTTGTCGGGAGGCCCCAGAGACATGCACCGACCTATGAGGGGAGATTGCGGCGCCCGCCCCTCCCCCTGCTGAGTTATCGAAGCGGTTCCTCCGCTGGAAGAGCGATCCTGCGGTGGGTGCCTGACTGACCCCTGAGGCCCTGGGGAGCTCGTAAGGGGCCGACGCAGACTCATCTGCTGCATCTCGGGGGGCACCCCTGCCCTCATCGGGAGCTGTGACTGCTGGGCGCCGATCTGCGGCTGGGAGTTGCTGGGCGGCCTTGTCGCTCTGGACTGGCCTGCGTCCCTGTGGGGAGATTACGGCGCCCACCTCTCCTCCGGACGATATATTGTGGCGGACCCTGCGCGGGGACGGGCGTGCCTGCGGTGAGTGATCGTCTACCCCCTGGGGCTCTGGGGGGCCACCGAGAGGCCTGAGACGGACCGTGGCGCTGCATCTCGGGGGACGCGTGTGGATCGGCGCCCCTCCCCCACTCACCCGCCATCTTGTTCGGGCGCCGGGGTGCTCCTTCCCCGCGCCGCAGCGTCATTCCAACTACAGGACTACTGGCCCACACTGCGCTGTCATCGTGCGCTTCTCGGAGGGGATGCCCGTGGAGTCTTGGAGATTGGAGGTGAGGAGCGCCGCTCCAGGCGTCCCAGTTGGCGAAAGGGCCTTGCTGCCTGCATCGGCCGGATCGTCCGAGATCCCGCCGCCTGCTCCGGCGGGTGGGCCGTAGACCACTGACCGCCCATTTGTTGTACACGACTTGAAATACCGGGCCCTACATCTGCACACACATCTACGCTGAGGAGAGTGGACTGCCCCTCTGCCTTTGCCCATTCCAACTGGCCCCCTGCTTAGCTTGGACGCCTCCTGGGTTGCAGTTGCCGGGGGCTGCCTAGGGTGCGGCCTTTCCTCCGGTTTGGAGATTTCAATTGCGTATTAGACCCTGATCTGGACCGGCATCCCCCTCGGTCTGGTACGAAACCGCGTATGACGGCGCGCCTCCAGGAGGTAATGCATAATTTGGGGGCGCTAGATGTGTGGCGGACCTGCCACCCCACTCAGAAGATATATACTTGTTATACCCCGACACATGGCACCCATAGTAGATTGGACCGCGTACTTGCGGCCAATCTCGCTCCGTCTCTCACCTTGACGGTTACGCATCAGGCCCGATACTTGTCGGACCATACTCCGGTGACATGCATGGCACAGTGGGCTGATCGGACTGCCCGTCCCCGCACCTGGCGGATGCCGACGGACATCCTTCAGGACCAGGTGAGTAGAGACCATGTGGCGACTGGTCTATCGGATTACATAGATTTGAACTGGGGGAGTGGTGATATACCCTACTCCACCAAGTGGGAGGCCCTGAAGGCGGTGGTACGCGGTGCCTGTATGGGCCTCACGTATGGGGTCCGGAAACAGCTGCTGTCTGATCTGCGGGATGCGGAGGTAGTGCTCCAGCGTACCCAGACTCGATCAGATCCCGATGATTCGGACCGGGAGGTGGAGAAGGCAGCTCAGGTGTCTGTGCATGACATCCTTACCCGTCTTGATAAATATACCCTAGGCCAGTACAGACAGCGTCTTCACCGAGAGGGTGACAAATCTGGCCGATTATTGGCCTGGACCTTCTACGTGAATTTGCACCTGAGAGGATAGTTGCTCTACGAGCCCCAGGTGGCATTATGGTGCACTCGGAATCTGCTATTCTTGAAGTCCTCCGATCCCACCTACAGACCGTGTGCGCAGCTGACCCCCTGATCACGGAGGCGTCCTATCGGCCCTATCTCCGGGACTTAGATCTCCGGACCATCTCGGAGGCAGTAGCGAAGGAACTTGACGCGGGGTGACACTACGGGAGATCGGCGTTGCGTTGGCCGCCCTGCCTCATGCTAAGACTCCGGGCGGGGACGGTTTCCCATCTGAGTTTTACCACTCGTTCGGGGAAGTTCTGGCCCCCCTTCTATTACAGGTTTATAATGAAGCCCTGGAGGCTGGTGTGAACCAGGGAGAAGTCTGCATGATCTTGAAACCGGGTGGGGACGGTTGCGACCCCGCGGCCTTCAGACCTATCACCCTGATCAACACAGACGCAAAGATCCTCACTAAACTATTAGCCACTCGCCTGGCCCCGCACATGGCCCACTTGATCCGCCCGGACCAATGAACTTGCGGCACCTGAATCATATCATTCATGAGGTACGCGGGAGAGAGGGTCCTCATGTCCTTGTGTCAGTCGACTTGGCCAAGGCCTTTGACACGGTTAACTGGGGGTATCTGCTAGAGATGCTCCACAAGACGAGGTTCGGACCGGTGTTCTGCAATTGGATCCGTGTGCTCTATGGAGCGCCCCATGCTAGAGTTCGGCTTGGGTCGGCCCGCTCGGAGCAGTGGTCCTTGGGGAGGGGCACTCGTCAGGGGTGCCCCCTCTCCTCACTCCTGTTTGCTCTAGCAATAGAGCACCTGGCGGTTTCTGCTCGCACTGAGTTGGAGCAATGTGGCATTAAGGTGGGTGATACCGCAAACGTGATCTCCCTCTATGCCGACGACGCTTTATTCTATTTGACGTCCCCTAGCGAATCGCTTCCCGCGTTGATGCGGATTCTAGACCGCTTTGGCGCGGCCTCTGGGTTGCGCGTTAATCTTAATAAATCCTTAATTTTCCCGCTTGCAGGTTGTGCCCCCGAGCGCGGATCTCCCGTGTTTGGGCCTCAGATGGGAGCGGGAGGCGTTCCGCTATCTCGGCATTCAGGTGGCCCCAACTGACGAGCACCTGCTGGCTTACAACATCGACCGAGTGCTCCGGGCTCTCCACAAGTCTGTGTCGTTCTGGAACACGCTTCCTCTCTCCCTTATGGGACGATTGGCGATCGCCAAGATGGTGATGCTCCCTAGGGTACTGTACAACTTGCAGAATACCCTGTGTCCGCTTCCTCCCCGAGTGTTTCGTACACTCGACTCGCTCCTCACATCTCTCCTTTGGGCAGGCGGGCGTAGCAGAGTTGCTCTGCGCACAGTGACCCGATCCTGGGAGGACGGAGGCCTTGAGGCCCCGAGATTTGACCTATATTACTACGCGGCACAGCTCCTCCCGGCCGCAAGGTGGTTTGCGGATGAGGAGAACTGGGAACTGCAGCTACTGAAGGGCCGAGCAAACGAGAAGGCTCCTAGAGAGGCCCTGATGCAGGGGAGAGGTGCGGATGAGGCTTTGCCCTATGTGGTACGACATACAGCAGGAATCTGGCAGCGATTCGTTGAGAAGGTATTGAAACTGGCCCCCTTCATAGGGAGCTGCCGGTGTGGATCTTAGCCCCGGTGCTCCGGGTGGAGGAGAGTGTGTTCTACCGGGAGTGGCGGAGTGGCGGGTGTGAGACTTTGGCGGACCTCTATCCAGATGACTCTTTTGTGTCCTTTGAACGAGCTACAGAGTTCTTTGGATTGAGCAGGGGGCAGTACCTCCACTATAGAGAGCTCCAGGAAATAGCTAGAGCAACTTGGCCTCAGTTCCCGGAGGCACCTCCGCTGACCCACACCCTCGACGTCATTTTATCATGTGGTAGAGGTAGAAGGCTAATTTCCCTACTGTACTCAGCCATGCGAAGGGATTCGACCCCACCAACCGCGCCGTCCTGGGCGGCAGACTTGGGGGTGGAGTTGGAGCTGGAGCAGCGCAAACGTATTGGGCTTCTGACCCGAAAAGTCTCGTGTAATGCGCGATTCAAGCTGATACATTTGAACTTTGTCCACCGCACCTATATGACCCCGGTTTCTCTGAACCGCATATCTGTAGATAGGCGGCACAACTGCCCTAGGTGTGGAGCGCAGACAGCGGGATTTTTCCATCTAGCATGGGAGTGTCCACAGGTTGGTGCCTTTTGGAGGGAGATGGTGGACCGCATTGGCCGTACTACAAAACTCGGGATTGCGCTGGATCCGCTCCATTGTCTCTTGGCCCTGGTACCTAAACCTAAAAAGAGGAACTTGTCCTACAAGTTCTTACAATTATTACTAGTTTTGGCAAGGCGGCGCGTAGCTATAACTTGGATGGGGCAGAGGGCTCCCGAGATATCCCTCTGGCTGAGAGATGCTAGAGAATGGTCCCTGGCTGAGGAGACACAGATGCAGCGCACTCGCCGAGATGGTAAACTACAAGATGACCTGCTTGCCTGGAGGTTGATGTGTATGGAGGGGTTGACGGATGATGATTCAGATGCCACCAGCGCCGAGTTGTTCACCCCTACAGGGTCTGGATCCGAGAGTGACGGGGAGGGAGGCGGGTTGGAGGGCCCGGGTCCGGGGTAGTGCCCCACTAGTCGCACACTAATGTTCCTTGATACGCTTTTGTGATTTGCTGTGATTCCCGAAGATCTTCTCCTAGCTATAATGACTGCGCCTTCTTGGGCCTTGCATGGATAGCCTGACTCTTTAATTACTTATCAATGATGCCACGCACGGGGGTTTGTTCTTTTTGTTTTATGTTAATACAGTGTTCTATTTAAAAAAAAAAAAAACAAGTGACTGTCCAGAAGGATAGGAGTGGGATTACATGGAGGACATGGGAGAGGGGATTGTGGAAAAGTAAATTTTGCCATGTTCTGTGTCCCTACGCCTCATCCATCATGTGTTATGTGTGCATGATCAATATGCATATGTTATTCCCCATTTCTGATTAAGGACGCAATTACAGTTGTGTCCACCTCTAGTATGCTAGTTTCCAGTCCTCGTGAATACTACGAATATCAGGCCTATGTAAGTAATGTTGCCACGTTTCTCAGTGTGCACGTTATTCAATTATAAAATCCCCGTTTCCAGGCCTCAAAAGGGCCCGGACCACAGATTCAGCTCCTGTCTCCTGAAAGCCTCGCTGAGGAGCGATACAGCCCCCACCTGTATCCTCGACCCTTCACTTACTTCCTGCCTTACAGTGCCCGGTGCACCCCGGCTCTGCCTCTGAGTCTGCCAAAAGTATGTTATAGTTCCAGCTATCAGTTCAGTCCTCCTCCTCTGCATTCCTAAGCTACTGAACTGCATCAATAGTTTCCGTCATTGTCTAGCCTTCTCGTCTCCACGTTAGAGAAATACTGTATTTAATGGTCATTTAATATTCTTCACGCACTACATGTAGAATAATGCATGGTCCAGTCTTAGAATCAAGTTAGCCTCTCCCCTCATGACTTCTAGTTTATATCAACATGTTCCCTAAACATTAGATACCAGATAGGGTTTAGGTACATGTCGCTCCGACCCTCCAGACTCTAGTCTCTGCTCCTAGCACAGAGTTCGTAGCCCCCAGCTTCTCCTAGTAACACGTCATTGCTAGTTTTCGCGCACCATTAGGTTAGAGGTCCCGGCTCCTTAGGTAGCCCCCTCCAACGTTTCCGCCCATTCATGACATATTCTGTTACGTTTTGCATCACATGTCTAAGTAAACTCCCAGTTACACCTCTTATTTCTCTTATCTCTCGCGACTGCTACGCGTCACGCCTCCTACTCCACCTACTGTTACGCCTACTGCAATGTAATGCTATGTGTTTGCGCTATGTATATAAGTCAATGTTTTGTTATTAAATGTTAGCGCGCTCATCCCAGACCTAGCCCCAGCAGCTGCTGGGCCTCTTTTCCCCTGCTGGGCCCCAGTTGTCCTGCTGGGCCCTGTCATTCTGTTCCTATGCAGGTTGTCCTGATCCTGTCCTTATGCTGTAATAAACCTGCAGAAACTCCTACTACCTCGAATCTTGACTCTTATTTATTGAGCTATCTGTTATGCTATAAGTCTAGTCAAAAATAGGGTATTATTTATTTATTTACCACATAATGGCGCCCGAATAGGGACTTGCCCTTTCCCCACGCGTCGGTGAAGCCACGCCGACCCCCTGACCCTCTGCAGTCGTGACGGAACCATACTGGCCAAGTGCAGATATTTCTGCTTCAAAGTATCCCTCAGGCCCACGGAGGAGACGGAGGAGGCGGTCCAGCATCCGAACGAGACGGTGGAGGAACGCGGCGAGTCCCGACCAGAGCCCAAGCCGAGAGTCCAAGGTCCGAGGTATCCGGAGGCCCACCCGTAACTAAAGTCCGAGGTCCGAAGTTCGTCGTCGTCGTCCAGTCCAGTCCGAGGCTTTCCGTTCCGTGCTGCCCGGTGAGTACCATTGCTGGGGTAGTGTCTAGACAGGGTCAGTCTAAATTGACTCCTGGTCCGTGGGTTGGTGGTACCCAAGCCCACAAACGAAGTGTTCACCTAGGTGGATACGGGTCTTGATGCGTTCCTTTCTGGGACCGGTATGTTCCGTACTGTTACAGCAGTGCATCCAGTAACTCTAGTCTGTTCCGTTCTCGAGAATTCTGTTCTGTTTCTGTTTTCAGTATTTTCAGGTAGTATTCTGTTCGAACTGTTATGTTATGATATTGTTTAATGTATTTCCAATGTCGTGGTATGCCTGAATTGTTTTCCCAATTGTTATTGTTTTTCGTGTATTGTATTGTGTTCCGATTCAAGTTTAGAATGCCGCTCTTTTCCAAGTTACGTCAGTTAAAAACTAGAAAGGGTCTGCTGGAAGCAGCAGTTCCTGTTCCGCCTAGGGACAGTCCAGGTCACTTTATGTATCAGAAACATGGCATAAGCGCCATATTGTATCTAGATTTATGGGTAGAGTATACCAAACAGTTAGAAGAAAAGTATAGATGGCCCGTATCGGGTACATGGGATGCCGAATGTATCATGCGAGTAGAAGAAGCATTATGGAAAAAGAAAGCCAGACAGTCACAGAAAGATGCCATCGAGTTATGGCGTAAGGAAGCGCATAGAAGAACGGAAAAGGAAGTCAGAAAGTCAGAGTTAAGTAGAGAATCCCAAGAACGAGCCCAAGAAAGAGAATTAATCGAGATAGGTGAACAAGTCAAAGTCGAACAGTCAGACAGACAGAGGCATGCCCTTATTAAGGGTATGTATCCTCTCCTTGCCGAAGGCTTGCCAAAAGCGACCCCAGAGGCACCCAGTAATTTCCCGCCACCATTAGTTCCGACCAAGCTGCGTCACAAACCGACCGCAGCTGATATTTTTATTTCGTCCTATTTGGACGACACAGTTCCTGAATATGCAAATCCCGTTCGCGCTCCGCCTGTCCCTGTAAATCAGGCACTTCCCGTTCCTCCAGACACCGGAGTACCTGCTACGGTACCCCCGGGTCAGCCTGCCATACAAGTTCAGCCCACGTTACAATTACCGACCCTGCAAGCACGAAGAATGTCAGTCGACGATTCTAGTCTAGGGGCCGCAGGAGGAGGTCCTCCTCAAACCCCGCCGCCACACAAGCGTTTATCTGCACTCGAATTACATGCTCAAGCATCACAGCGTACTCCTAAAAGTAATAAGTCTGTTACAGAAATCAGGCAAGCCCTTGCCGAATGTGTCTATGACACAGTTCCAGGCGAGTATAATATGGTTTTATATTCCGTACGCGTAAGAAGGGTGACCGAGTATCTAGTCACCTTACCAAATATGAAAGAAGATCTAGACAGAATATATCGTTTCATCCGTACAGGGGATGATCCAGAAAGTATTGGCGAGATTATGTCTCAAAGAAAAGCCGAGATTCAGCTCATGGTATTAAAGTTCCTGATCAATTGTCTAATAAGAGAACAAGATTATCCGTCTAAAGATCCCGCCGAAATGAGAATCTTAACAAGGTGGAGTGATAATATAGCCGAGGGTAAGCACAAGACCATTAGTGCCATGGAAAGTATGTACAAGAAAATTCGTAAAGAAATAATAAGGTTACACGAACAGCGTAAAGCAGCACAAGTAAGCGAGAAAGAAAGTATCTCTGATCCTGAAGAGGAAGACGAGAATCCCGCCAGAATAGCGTATGTAGGAAAATCCAGATTTCCAGATCGCCATTTACGTCCAGAACCTAAGTCTATTTTTCATCATCCAGCACCAGAACAAAGCTCTTTAGAACAAGTATTTCAAGCTACCGATCACATCCTGAAATCACGAGTCGGTTATAGCGAATTAAGTACTATGCATGAACAAGAACTAGCCCGATCAGCAGTCCGATGGATTACTGATTCTACCACTTTTCCAGACGAAATAGTGGCACAAATGTTTCTGAAATTGCCCCCAGCCGAGCAACGACTGGTGGGTATGTATATGATCCAGCACCTCATTACCCTGTATGAGGGTCAACATTCTGATCCAGGCCCGTTGCATGATATCCTGAACGAGTTACTCCAGTACGGATGGAGAGGTCTAGGTACCGATTTAATAAGTGTCATTCTAGAACAGCGCCACAAGTATAGAACGTTCCTGAACCCGCATTTTGTTCATGTCTCACCCCCAGAAAGTAAACCATTCTACATAGACAGACAGAATCCGCTACGAGAAGTCCACCCAGTCCAAGGGGCGGGTGGCGTAATGCAACGAGTGTTTGTATACACTCCGATATCAAAGATGGAACTTCTTGAAATGAAGAAATTAATTCCCTGTCATGACAAAGATCCAGCGGGGTTCCATAGAGAATTAAAAGACATGCTCCGTATGGGAGAATACACCTACCCAGATATCATTAAAATGTTAAAGGTCCTGCTACCCGCAGGGGTGTATGAAAAGTTAAAGGAAAAAGAATGGGAGGTGGGAGAGAAAAAGATCGATTGGACAGCTCTAGAAGCTGAAGACAAGGCACGAGTACCAGGTACCGGTCTTGGAGATAAATGTAAAGAATTACCAGAATTATTGATTCAAGTTTTACCCAGATTATTGACAACTAGGAAAGAAGACTGGGATGCAATCTCAGCCTGTAAACAGAAACAAGATGAGGATATTAGTGATTTTTATTCTAGATTTGAGAAATGTTTTAGTATTAACAGTGGTCTCAAGACAAGTAGTGAGTCATACCCTCATCTTTTCGTTACCAAATTAGTCGAGAATTCAAGTCCACAAATTAAAAACCGAGTTTTGAAAGTCGAAAGCACCTGGCAAGCAAATACTCCGTCCCAGATGCTCCAGATGCTTCAGTATCACCAGAATAGAATTAGAGAAGAGCAAGAACACGAAAGAAAACGTATGAAAGACACGAAAATGAAAGTGCTAGTTGCACAATCTATTCCTCAAGACAGTCAGAAGAGAGGTCCGAATCAAGCCAGTCATCCTGCGGCTCCCGTTAAAGGGAACTGCAATTATTGTAAACAGTCAGGTCATTTTATAAACGAGTGTGCAGTTCTGAAACACAACATAGCTACTGGTAAGACTAAAGAAAGACCACGTCCGCCGAGACAAGAACAAGTTTCACAGACTCCTCAGTCACAGAATGCACAACAGACAGTTTCCGCACCGCAGCCTATTGCTGCAACACAGCATGTCACACAGCAGATGTACCAGTATGCACAGTCCGAGTATCCAGAGTACCAGTCATATTCATGAAACAGCCTAGAGAGGGAGGTAGGCTTGCCTCTCATCGAGATACCTGTAGACCAAGAAGGTCCCTATGTTCATAGTCAAGTATTAGGGAAAGACAGAAAGTTTTTGATCGATACAGGGGCAAGTAGGACCACAATTAGTCACGCCGAAGTTCCAGGGGCTCCGCTCTCAGGCTCAAGAAATGTTTCCCTAGGATTTTCAGGAAAACCCATAGTTAATGAAATATCTAAGCCAGTTACTCTAGAAGTAGGTCCATTGTCCCGTACTACTGATCTGTTACTTACTAAGTCATGTCCAGAAAATCTATTAGGCATTAAGACACTGAAAGAATTAGGTGCAGTTATTTGCTGTTCCCCAGAGGGAATACGTCTGTTCCTACGTGACTTTAAGGGTCACTATGTATTACGAGATTTTGATTCAAGATTGTCTAATGTTCCGCAGCATTTATGGGCGCAAGGTCCAACTGATGTAGGTTACATGCAAATCACACCTTATCGTGTGACTCTCAAACCAGGTGTAGTGTTACCACGAATCAGGCAGTACAGATTGCCACCTGAGGCTGTAGCAGCCTTATCCAAAATTATTGACGAGCTCATGGCTCAAGGAGTAGTTGTAGAAACTGACTCCAATGTATGTAATTCTCCGATCATTCCAGTCATGAAACGTACTGATCCAAATGCACCCCCAGTATATCGATTAGTGATTGATTTACGAGAGCTTAATAAATGTATTATTCCTCAATACCCAGTTGTCCCAGACATTTCTTCCCTGTTAACAGCCATTGATTCCGAAGCCATGTTTTTCACTGTTATTGACCTCAAGAATGCATTTTTTAGTGTTCCAATTCATCCAGACAGCCAGTTTCTTTTCGGATTTTGTTTAAATGGAAGGAGCTATATGTTTACACGCGCTCCTCAAGGTTTCACAGAAAGCCCTAGTATTTACAGTCAAGCACTCAAGAGACAACTAGACAACATTCACATGCCAACTGACACTGCCCTGCTCCAGTATGTCGATGATCTACTGATCACAGCCCGTTCTGAACGTGCTTGCGAGCGAGCATCACTTACAGTTCTGTATTTTCTAGCCGAGATGGGGCACAAGGTGTCACCTTCGAAGCTTCAATTCTGTGTCCAGCAAGTGGTATACTTAGGACACTTGCTGTCCAAGAGGGGTAGGCAGTTGACACCCGACCGTATCCAGTTAATAGCGAGTCTTCCCCGGCCCAGAACCCAGAAGGAGGTACGTGCCTTTATCGGCCTTACTTCTTATTGTAGACAATGGATTCCCCAGTATGCATTTCTAGCCAAGCCACTGATACAGTTAACGACACAGGAGGCAGCCGTATCGACTGTCCTCCCTTGGACATCTGACCATACACTTAGTTTCAACGAGTTAAAGAAAGCCCTATGTCAAGCTCCAGTTCTAGCTACACCGAACTACAGTAAGCCTTTTACACTTTTCGTTACTGAACGCGAAGGTACAGCATTATCTGTTCTTACACAAGATCAAGCAGGTCAATACAAGCCCTGTGCTTATTTTTCGAGCACATTAGATCCAGTCGCCCAGGCGTTGCCTGCGTGCCTCAAGTCAGTTGCAGCCACAGCACTAGCTATCAGACAAAGTGATTCTATAGTTTTAGGACATTCCCTGACAGTACAGGTCCCACATTCAGTAGAAGTTCTTTTAAACCGAACACAAACTCAGCACTTGACAATTGCACGTTTAACAGGTTATGAATTGACACTGTTCCAGCCACACATAGGAATTAGACGCTGCAACGTCCTGAATCCTGCTACACTGTTACCATCAGTTAGTTCAAATCCAGACACACATGATTGTGTGGAAGTAGTTAACATTACGACAAAGCCAAGACAAGACCTGACAGACATTCCGTTACCAGATCCTGACCTGACACTTTATGTGGATGGTTCATGTATGAGAACTAGTACAGGAGAACTAGTCGCCGCGTATGCAGTGACTACTGACACTGAAGTTATTGAAACACACCGTATTGATACTCTGTCCGCTCAAATAGCAGAGCTAGTCGCTCTGACACAAGCCTGTATACATGCCAAGAACCTGAAGGTTAATGTTTACACAGATTCACGTTACGCATTCGGAGTTGTACACGACTTCGGAGTGCTCTGGCAGGAGAGAGGTTTCATGACTTCTCATGGAACCAAGATTCAGCATGGTCTCCTTATTCAAGCCCTGTTAGATGCCATACATTTACCGACATCTATTGCTATCATGAAGTGCAAAGCACATACGAAAGTTACTGACATTATTTCCCAAGGTAATGATTTAGCAGACCGCACAGCCAAGCTTACAGCACAGACTCCAGACATCCCAGTTAATATGACACATACTCCAGATCCGATTACATGCATGACAGTTAAGGACCCTACTCAAGATGTCATAGATATCCAGTCACATGCTACTCCTGATGAAATCAAGAAATGGTCTGTACAAGGAGGGGTCCAGACAGATCAGGGATGGGTAACGAAGGGTAGAGCCACATGGTTTCTTCCCGATTCTATGGTTCAAGTCATTATCAATACCGCACATAGTCCAGCACATTTAGGAGAAAAAGCTATGTTAGACAGTATCCAGAATATTTGGTTCAACAAGCATTTACGAGCTGCAGCCAAGCAGAAAGTCCGTACCTGTATGATATGTTGTCAGTTTAATCCAGGTAAAAGTGTCCCGGTGGAACAAGGTGGTTTCCAGCCCCCTGACCACCCTTTTGAGGTCCTCCAGATGGATTATATTCAAATGGAGCGATGTCGAGGTTTCAAGTATGTCCTTGTAGTTGTATGCGCTTTGTCCAGGTGGACAGAAGCATATCCAGTCCCAGATTACACAGCCGCGACCACTGCCAAGCAGTTGGTTCGTGAATTCTTCCCTAGATATGGACTCCCTAGAGTCGTATATTCTGATAACGGCCAGCCATTCTCATCTGAACTCATGAAACACGTTTCCCTTTTGTTAGGGTACCAGTGGAAGTTCCATTGTGTACGCCATCCAGAAGCAGCTGGACTAGTCGAAAGACACAATCAGACTCTGAAAATCCGTATAGCAAAAGTCTGTAAAGACAAGGGTGTGGACTGGTTAGTAGCTTTGCCAGTCGCTCTGTTTTACATGCGTATGGTCGCACATTCCAGATCAGGTCTGTCCCCGTATGAGGTCGTTTTCGGCCGCCCCCCTAACATGTGGGGTACTCCTAGACCCCGAAGTATTACCGATGTTTCATGTAATATGCTGACAGATTACCTAGCTTCCTTGATGTCTGCCCTCAACTCATGTCGTTCACAGGTTGCCGCCGCATTTCCAGACAATACCGAGGTGGCACCGCACGAGATCGTTCCAGGCTCCCTAGTGATGATCAGAAATTTTGACAGATCAAGTCCGCTGGAACCACGTTGGAAGGAGCCACGTCAGGTCCTCTTGACCACCCGAACTGCCGTCAAGTTGGAAGGCAGGAAGGGGTGGGTCCACCTTTCTCATGTAAAACTTTTCAAAGGACCGAAACCAGTCTTCAAAAGCATTTCCGAGAACATTTCCCAGGATTCGAAGGATTGCCGGAACATTGTTTTAAAGGACTGTCCCTCACAAGACATTATTACAACCCCTCCCTTGTTAGAGAAAACTCCGCAACAGGAATATAAGTTAAAGCTCAGGTCTAATAAGTCAGCCAGTTTGATTGTATAAGTCCTCCCCTAGGTGAAACGGTTAGACTGTTTCTGACATGTATAAAATAGACCCCCATAGTGAGAGAGTCAGTCAAAGTTCAATCAAATGTATCGTTTTTCTGAGTTTCGTATTATTCATCAGCATAATGATTTCCTGCACCAGTTATGCTTTCTATCTGTGTTTTTCAGTTCCTCATGTAAATATGTCTGCTCATGCTACAGTAGAGCACACGTTTAGTGATCTGCCTCCTCACGAATATGCATACCGCCTCGCTATGCGTAATAACACATTTATCCGTATGTTACATTATTCACACCAGACCAGCAATGCCACTAATTGTTGGGTGTGTGGTCGACTCCCCCCTTTCCAGACACCGAAGGGAGTTCTGCCACTCTTTCCTTATCCATTCTCACACAATGGTTCGTGTGGAGCATGGTCCACGTTAACGTCATCCTCAACAGATATGTCTTTTCTTAACAGTACATGTTTCCCAGACAAGCAAGGTTTCCCCCACAGAACAGGTTTAGATTTAGAAAATGAAGTATATAATTTAGGAAATTATTCGTCGAATTTCATGGTTCTGAATGTTCAGTCTGATACTACTCCAGACTCACCCGCTATTTCAGTACTACCAGTCAAAGGCGAATTATGTGTCCGTAGTTATGGTTCTGTACATATAGGTCATAGTGAATGTACTACTGTTATCCAGTATAGTGACAGTGGGAAATCTATTTTCAAAGCTTCACGTCATTCTTATTTTATTTGTGGTCAAACTGCATATGTCCGTCTGCCCCTCGATTGGGAGGGAACCTGTTACATTGCTTTCCTACTGCCACCTGTTTTTCTAGCCCCACCTGACTATCATAGGAATTCTTTCTTAGTACACACTAGACACAAGAGAAATCTCCCGATTGCCGATTATACTGAAACCGCCGCAGAGCAATTCATTGATATAGATAAAGGTGTTTTCCCTTATTTAGGCACAGTTGTAAATAGTAAGCTAATCCGTAGGTTAACAAGAACCCTTGAAGCAGTAGTAGATGAGACTGCCTCTGCTCTAGGTAACTTAACTGAAGAACAATCCTTTATGAGAATTGTCGTTTTACAGAATCGTCTCGTCCTTGACGTCATACTGGCCGATAGGGGCGGGGCCTGTAGAATTCTCGGATCCAGTTGTTGTATTTTCATTCCAAATAACGCGCCGTCTGTTTATTCAGCTATAACCAGACTCCATAAAATTGCCCATTTGTTACACCAAGATCCAGGCACCTGGACATGGTCCGGTTGGTTCTGGAATATAATTTCCGCATGGGGTTGGAAAGTCCTGTCCTTTTTAGGTATTACAGTAGCGATCATATTTAGCTGCTGCCTCTGTATACAATGTGGCCCTGCGATTTGCAGCATGTGTGCTACCTCTTGTATTCCCAGTCCCAAGCCCCGTTCTAAATCCCGTTCCAAGACAATTCGAGACGAGCAAATGGTACTGTATGAAATGATAGACGGTATCATGAATATTGATGTTTCCTGATGGAAACGTAGTGACAAGGAGGGAATGTGGAAAAGTAAATTTTGCCATGTTCTGTGTCCCTACGCCTCATCCATCATGTGTTATGTGTGCATGATCAATATGCATATGTTATTCCCCATTTCTGATTAAGGACGCAATTACAGTTGTGTCCACCTCTAGTATGCTAGTTTCCAGTCCTCGTGAATACTACGAATATCAGGCCTATGTAAGTAATGTTGCCACGTTTCTCAGTGTGCACGTTATTCAATTATAAAATCCCCGTTTCCAGGCCTCAAAAGGGCCCGGACCACAGATTCAGCTCCTGTCTCCTGAAAGCCTCGCTGAGGAGCGATACAGCCCCCACCTGTATCCTCGACCCTTCACTTACTTCCTGCCTTACAGTGCCCGGTGCACCCCGGCTCTGCCTCTGAGTCTGCCAAAAGTATGTTATAGTTCCAGCTATCAGTTCAGTCCTCCTCCTCTGCATTCCTAAGCTACTGAACTGCATCAATAGTTTCCGTCATTGTCTAGCCTTCTCGTCTCCACGTTAGAGAAATACTGTATTTAATGGTCATTTAATATTCTTCACGCACTACATGTAGAATAATGCATGGTCCAGTCTTAGAATCAAGTTAGCCTCTCCCCTCATGACTTCTAGTTTATATCAACATGTTCCCTAAACATTAGATACCAGATAGGGTTTAGGTACATGTCGCTCCGACCCTCCAGACTCTAGTCTCTGCTCCTAGCACAGAGTTCGTAGCCCCCAGCTTCTCCTAGTAACACGTCATTGCTAGTTTTCGCGCACCATTAGGTTAGAGGTCCCGGCTCCTTAGGTAGCCCCCTCCAACGTTTCCGCCCATTCATGACATATTCTGTTACGTTTTGCATCACATGTCTAAGTAAACTCCCAGTTACACCTCTTATTTCTCTTATCTCTCGCGACTGCTACGCGTCACGCCTCCTACTCCACCTACTGTTACGCCTACTGCAATGTAATGCTATGTGTTTGCGCTATGTATATAAGTCAATGTTTTGTTATTAAATGTTAGCGCGCTCATCCCAGACCTAGCCCCAGCAGCTGCTGGGCCTCTTTTCCCCTGCTGGGCCCCAGTTGTCCTGCTGGGCCCTGTCATTCTGTTCCTATGCAGGTTGTCCTGATCCTGTCCTTATGCTGTAATAAACCTGCAGAAACTCCTACTACCTCGAATCTTGACTCTTATTTATTGAGCTATCTGTTATGCTATAAGTCTAGTCAAAAATAGGGTATTATTTATTTATTTACCACAGGATAAGTCTAGAAAAACCAGCGAATACAATGATGTATACGTATTGTTAATGTACGGCTAAGTTTACTTGACACATGCGCTGAATCTACGCCGCCCAGCCTCCGGGATGTGGGCTTATATGGCTGTGTTTTTATCCTGAACGTTGCATGTGGATAATCCTGACTTTGCTTGGCCTAATAGGCTATGAGAACATGTGCCTTCTATGGTTTCGCAATAGAAATATTTTTCAAGAAGAACTAATGCATAGCACTGTTGAAGATGACTCCCCTGTGGCGTCACTTCCTCCATGCCAATGTTCTCAGAGGATTAAATTAATTTCAATACGGATTGTGATGCTATTCATTTGCATGTTGCTACGCACAATGAAGATTATGAAATGTATGACAATATACTCCCTCCTCATTTTACTGATGCTGGCTTCTGTCTGAACTTGGAGTACATCAGTGGATTTGGATCATCACCAGATATGGCCCTTATTTCACTACATGGTCCTCCTACTTAGCAGAGTGCTTCTTTAGCTCTAGTCATAAGGAGATCTATTGAAGGTTTGAGGCTCCTTCTTCCCAATGAGGAAGCAAAAGCAAATTTGCTTCAAGAGGCTGTGCTTAACTTTATAAGTAACCGTATATGTATCCTGAACTTATGACGCTGAACATTTGCATTCCATTTTGGCTTCAACTTCGGGAGAACCTTCTGAAACAACAATAGAGCAAGGTACTCTATCCAAACCTCAGCAATCTACAACTTTATGCACAGAGATTTAACGGAACCAGCTGAGAGACTTTGCCATTTTGATGGAAGTGGTGGATGTCTTTCTAGCTGGCTTTTGCACTTCCACCAGTTTATTCTTGCTGCTGGGCTTGGTTTGTCACCGAGTTTGGGAAGAAACATGTTGACCCCTTGCTGGTGAGATTGTCTGATATTCTTTTATTTATTTTGTCTTTCACCTGACATGGCTTGGCAATGGCCATGGTTTTAAATGTTACTGATCTTCTGACTTTCTTTACCTGATCAGCCTTTGGTAATCAAATCAGCTGAGGTGGCTGAGAAATCAGGGTTATCCCTGTTTTCCTATGCCCATGACTCGCTAATAATTTTTTCCCTATCTTCACATAACACAACTACCGCCTCCATTTTGAAAACAGGTCTACATAACATAGCATTATGGATGCAAAATAACTTCCTGAAATTAAATGGAGAGATACTGGTGTTGGGAAAACAGAAGGATCTTTGGAACCATCAGCATTGGCCATGTAGAATGGGTGATCTTCCATCTCCCACACCACATGTTTGTAATTTGGGCTTCATAATTGATGATGCACTTAGTATGCATCCTCAGTCTGTCAAAGTCGCAGCAACCTGCTTCACCATCATCAAATGGCTACGTAAAATCTACTGAATGCTACCAGAAGCCACCAGAAAAACAGTAGTCAATGCCTTAGTTACATCAAGGCTTGACTACGGTAATGTGCTTTATTTGGGCTCAAATAAACCTGTAGTCCACAGACTACAGATGGCACAAAATGCCACCGTTAGACTTTTGTGTGGAGTCTCTAAGACCACCTCTATCTCGAGTCACCGGCGCAAACTACACTGGTTGGAAATCGAAAACAGAATAAAATTTAAGGCACTCCGCAATATGCACAAAATCAGATCCTGTAATGCGCTCAGCTATCTGCTAGCTCTGGCCAAACCATACATTCCATCCCGTAATCTCCGCTCAGCCACCCAAGGAAGGTTTGTCGTCCCGAAATTCAAATTAGCCAGAATGGGTGGAAAATCCTTCTCACACCTAGGACCTTCACTTTGGAATTCTCTTCCCACTGCAGTCCGTAACGAAACAGACTACATGCAGTTCAGCAAGTCGTTAAAAACTTGGCTGTTCAACAGATAAAATCCTTCTGTGTCTTGCATGCCTTGACCTTGCCGTTTGCGCTGGGAAACCCTTTTTGGTAGCTGTTGCGCACTACAAATTTAAAAACTAAACTAAAAACTAAACTGTTGTGATGCATTGCCTAAAAAGGCTTTTAAACGTATTCCCTTTTATCATGCCATAGTAGGACCTCAGTTGGCCCTTACCTTCCTGATATGATTTTAAAAACAATTGAATAATTTCTGAGTGTCGCATGAGCAAGCTTCAGGTCTTGTCAGTTCAAACTCTGTATACTACCTTTGTTCCTGACATACTGGTTCATCCGACATATGTATCCTTTTTTCTATGGACTCACCTTTCCACTATGGCTTAATCAATATAAATCCTTCACTCGTAAATGGGATCATCGCAGTTCTAGTTACTTTAATTCACTGGGATTCCATTATTCTCTCCATTGACTGCTTCTGATATCCCACAATTACTGGCCAGTACGCTCACTGGCAATACTTTTTATCCCAACTTTGTTTCACACTAAGCGCCCGATTTAGAATTTGGGGGACAGAGTAACATCCACCAGGGCGATGGAGTAATTTACTGTTTAACCCTGACGGACATCCTGCCCCGAAAATCTAAAGTTGCAAGCTGTGCCAGTGGACAAATCCTAATTTTGGCTGGAACAGTTATCACACTGTTTCCAGGCAGTGTTGCAAAAGTTCCCTCCACTCTCACATAAACTGCGTGCCAATTGGCATAGGCTGACATCTCCATCCAAGCTGGGAAATTAAAAATAGGGAAAGCACACCCTCTGCTGAGCCTATAAACTTGCCACCTTGTACTGAGGGTGAAAACAACAGATTTAATATGAACCAATGCCATTCCGGGGCACTTGATGGAGGGACTGGGTTGCATCACGTAACTAGTCGAGAACTAGTAGAACTAAGCATTACAATAGCTTTACATGGGGAAAACCGATGACGCAAACACCGGTGTCACAAATTCCCAACCAATGGCTTGGACAAGTATAACTCTACATGTGCATGCAAAAACAATAAGCATCTCGCATGGCAGGAAAAAACTTCCAGCAATGGATAACTGGGAAAAACTAAATACATACATGGGTCTAGGTCATACTCAATCACACCCATTGTCAAATTCTAATCAAGGTAGTATGAACGCCACAGAGGAGCAGCTGTCAATCATGTTCACTCTGAGTATGTTTTACGCAGTAATGAAGACTTCCTTAATAGAGGTAGTATCTTGCGACCTATAAACACATTTCCAAGCTTACAAAAAGTAAGCTCAAGCGAGATAAAAGTTGTTGGCTTTATTAAATCGAGTAAGAACGGGGCAAGGAATCTACATAGTCTGGTCAAGCTTAAAAGTAACAAATGAAATTCTTATCGTTGTGAATAAGCTGAAAGCATGGGGCATCCATGTAGAATCTCTGAAACCGACTCTTACCTGTGTGTTTTTCTAGAGCTACCACAATCAAATTCGTTTGTACACTGACAAAGGCTAAATCGAAGAATAAATCCAATTCTGAAAGCAGCAGTTGGTTCTTATCAACTAATCCTGAGCAGAGTTGGCTCGATCGAAATTAAATTCTGTAGTGCGAACAGTTCTTTAGATTAACATCTAGCATCTTCAGTGGTAGGAATAGAATCGCAATCAGTTCTCACAAATCAAAACTATATCTTCCTACCATGGAAAGGACCCAGGCTATTAGACCAATTAAACGATCACTTCTAAGAATAGTATCAACCCCCTAACCTCGGTAATTGGAAAAGTAGGACTGCTAAAATTAGTGTGTTGGAACATAGCTGGTCTAAGGTCTAAAATGGATGAAAATGACTGATTAGCTTTTATGAAACACCAGTATATCTGTTGTATACAAGAGTCATGGGCTATTGACACCATTGATATAGACAGTTACCATATACCTGCAACAAAAAAAAAAAAAAAGGCAGACCCATTGAAGACTTGATTATATGGGTAAGAACCGCCTTGGTCACCAATGCAGAAGCGACCCACACAATAACTAATGAGAATATACAAACTGTGGAGCTACATATTCTGGTTGTCTATTTCCCCCCAAGAGGGTGGGCTGAAGTTAAATCACATGTACGGCTATACAAAGAACAAATCATGGTACTAAGGCTTACAGAGTCTAGAACGATATCCTCACAAAATACCAATGATGGGCCGTGGCCCACCAGAAAGGAGCTTGTTAGTATGTGGCAATTTTAATTCCAAACTTCACCCTCTATTGTTGGACACAACACCCAAGAATGAAGATAAACTATGGGACTCCAGAGGGGTAATTGCGGGCTGTGCTACCCCGCTTTTTAAACTTTTTTGCTACCTGATTTCTTTTAAACTTTTTAAAACCTTGCTGCTATCTTTTTAATTTTTTAACTGTTGTTGAATTTGTTGCTGAATAACCTGTGACATTCTAGCTGTGAGCCTCATTGTGACATTCTACCCGTGGCTTTCACTACAAGGGGAGGCTAATATTGGGGTCTGAGTGTGACTCCAACAACGCTGCATGTTGCAGGGTGTAGGAGGGCTTATCCCTTGCCTCGCATCTTTAAGTCCACTTACCTTGGTAATGCGGGTGAAGCGGGTCTTCTGCTTGAGGTTCTACCACATTAATCGCTGCCATTTTCAGCCATCCCACTTGGGACACTTGCGGGCGCCATCTTTGGTCGGCGGTCTAGTTATTGACTGACCGGCCTCAAAACCCCTACTTTAATGGGAGCCGTGATGCAGATGTGCAGCGTACTCCAGTGGGGTAATTGGGGGCTGTCCTACCTCGCTTTTTAAACCTTGTTGCTACCTGATTTCTTTAAAACTATTTTTAAAACCTTGCTCCTATCTTTTTTATTTTTAAACTGTTGTTGAATATGTTGCTGAATAACCTGTGACACGTAGCAGCTGTGAGCTTCACTGTGACATTCTACCCGTGTGTTTCACTATGAGGGGAGCTAAATTCGGGATCTGAGTGTGACTCCTGCACTGCTGCAAGTTGCAGGGTGTTGGAGGGCTGATTCCCTGCCTCGCATCTTTAAGTCCACTTACCTGGCTAACGAGGGTGAATCGGGCCTTCTGCTTGACGTTCTACCACATTAATTGCTGCCATTTTCAGCCGTCCAACTTGGGACACTTGTGGGCGCCATCTTGGGTCGGCGGTCTAGTTGTTGACCGACCGGCCTCGAAACCCCTACTTAATGGGAGCCGCGACACTCTTAAACATAAATAAAGTTGGCTGTCTAGGGATGGCCAAAATGGATCCGGCCACAGATAGCCATGAGTATTATTCTAACTCCTGTCTCTTCACACTGGTGGACAGTGAAGGGAGGGTGAATTGCAGCGTAACCTTACTAAAGCCCTCTACAATGCACTTCAGGGCCACTAGCACCAACATAAAGGCCTGTTTGATACATTGTAGAACCCTCCTCAAACACTCAGAAGAGATTTGGCTCACTTTGGAGGCAAACCCCTGGGACCTTATGTTTTTAACAGAAACTTGGTTGAAGGAGAGCTCTAACCCCGACCTAATGTTGGAAATACCTGAGGGTTTTCAGATGTCTTATGCCAAATGGGGTGGTAATAAGATAGGAGGCAGCATAGCTATTATCACGAGGGGCAGTTGAGAGATCTCCCGTAGAAGAATCGAGCATGTAGGGATTATTTAGGCTCAGTTCTACTGCATCAGAATCTTGCCATCTATTAGAGCTTTGCAACACCATTGCAGATTTGTCACTAAAGTACTCCAATTTTACGGTCCTTAGCGACTTCAATGTCCACATGGTCAATGGAAAATGTACTAAAGCCTCTCAGCTGGCAGATGCCCTGGAGGGTCTTAACCTGACGCAAAGGGTGCTTGCCCCTACCCATATTGCGGGCCATATGTTGGACCTTATCTTTTGCAATGATCCCAACCTAAGAGTAGAGACCCCGCTACCTCTGACTTGGTCTGACCATCTGCTAGTGCCTTTCAGCTTTATATGCGAATCCTCTACCGTAATTCCAGGGCAATCTCCGATAAAAGGAGAAACTGGAGGAAGGTCTCCCCTGAAACTATGGGACCCTTGCTCCAAAACGCACCCCCCAGCTGACAGGTATCCAGTTTCAACTACTGGGTCACCTCCGCCTTAGACATTGTGGCCCTTCTTAGACCCGTTATATCTTCAAGGAAAAACCCTCAGCCCCTTGATTCTCCATGGAATTATGAGCAGAGAAAAGTCTATGCAAGAAACTTGAACGCTCCTGGAGAAAATCCTACGATCCGGTGGCAAAATGCTCCTACAGAGCGACTCTAAAAAAATTACACAAGCTGAAACGTAACATCATGAGGGATTACTATGCTAACCTAATAAACTATCTGACAACTCGGCCAAAGAAGTATTTAAAATTGTCCAATGTTTTACCAAGCCCATGGCTCTAGACAAAACAGTTTTCCCCTCGGTTACTTTCTGTGCTGACCTGTCAGACTTCTTTCACCAGAAAATCCAACTGATCTACTCCTCCTTTCCCCTGGCTATGCCCTGTCCTATGTTAAATCCCACCTCAGACCTCACTGGCACCTGGTCTGAATATCGCCCACTTCTTCCGGAGGCGCCTTTCGGAGATCTGCACAAATGTAAATTGGGTTGTCCAGGTGACCCCTGCCCGGCCCAATTTTTTAAACTACTTGCCCCCTGGTTAAATTTGCAGCTGAACTAGATCTGGGACTCCTTCCTGACAACTGGTATCTATCCCGCTGCCTGGAAACAAGCCTACCTCCAGCCTATTCTTATAAACCAATCTGAGAGAAACAGTTAGTTATAGATTCCTTACCTTAGAATTACTCCCAGGTGTCCGACTGGATCCAGAAAGTTTTTTCGTCAGCAGTACCTCTGAGTATCGAAGGTGGCATCGGTTGGCTTGGTGTCCATTGTTAGAGTGGTGGTCGCTGGTATGATGTTGCGGTAGCTACTTAGATGCCGCCCTCGTGCGCTGACGTCAGTTCTTTCATTTTCCGCGCCAGCCAGCACAGATCCGGAGAGAGCGGTACCTCCAGTCACTTTTTGACTGAACTTTTTGAGCGATTTTTTTTGTCGTCTTTTTGAGTCCTAATGACTCCTGGTGCACATAGGGATGCCCGGATTTAAGGCTTGCGGTTCCTGTACCCAACAGATGTCGGTGACGGATCCGCACGGCCTGTGCCTCTTTTGCCTGGAGCACGACCACGACCTCAAGTCGTGCTCCGACTGCCGGACCATGGCTCTGAAGTCTTTGTGGGAGCGGTCCCAAAAGTTTCTAGAGCGCCAGCAGACGGCTCCCCGCCGTTCGAGGTCCCGGTCACGAGGGAGGTCGCGGGACCAGGTAAGTCGAAGCACTAGAAGTCAAAGAAGCATCATCGCTCTTCGACTTCTCCCCTTCGGTCGGCTGACATAACGAGGGATGCGAACGGTGCCCCACCCGCGGCACGTGTGCGGAGCCTGAAAGGTCAGCTCCGAGTTTCCCTCCCTTCCAGGAACCCGGAGCGACCCCTGTCCAGCTTCGTGAGTTTTACGAGGCGATGCACACCATTTTAGGGCAGCCTGAACACACCGGCGTGCCTACGGGCCCCGCTGCCTCAGTTGGGGGGCCTAGGCATTCTCTACTGGTGGCTCTGGCCCCGGCGCCGCAGGCCCCCCTTGGAACCAGGCCTGGATCCATATCGGTGCCGGTTGACCTTATTACACCTCCACCGGCAATGCTTCTTCCGGCACCGCTACAGCATTCGATGCCTGTCAGCCAGCGTTGACCCCAGTCTCTATCCTGATGTGGAGCCGGACCGGTGTCACCCCACGCCGGATCCGGCGCCAAGAGGGGTTTTTGTTCCCCTGTTCACTCCTGGGGTCCCTTTTAGGCCAGATTGGCACCCAGAGGATGAGGAAGAGGACTGGGAGCGGTCAGGTGACTCTCTGACTGACCCGTTGGCCATTGAATAAGACTGGAGAGAGGAACTGGGGGATGCCAGTGGTCTGGACACCACACCTAACCTTGGCATGTTGTCTCCTCCACCGTGGCTATGGAGGAGGGAGCGTCATACATAGTGGTGTTGCATAGGGCAGCCGAGGCTCTCAACCTCGATCTCCCTATAGTGGTGGTCAGGACTAACCTCCTGACGGAGGTGCTTCACGCCGGCTCCGGGCGACCCAACTTTCCTCTCCCAACAACCCACCCCTGAGAGCTTGGTGGTCCAAGCCACTACCTCCAAGAGCGCATTCTCTACCACTCCACCGGAGAGGGAATCCAAGAAGCTGGATCATCTTGGGAAGAAGATTTTCTCCTCCGCTAGCTTGGGAATGCGGTCGGTAAACACCGCATGTCTATTGGGCCGTTATTCCCACTCTGTAGGGGATACAGTTGCGCAGGTGCTTCCTCAGTATTCGGAGGAGACCCGGATAGTGCTCTCCCAGGCTATTGCCGCCGGGAGGGATGCAGCGAAGTTTACCATCCGTTGTGGGCTGGATACCGCTGACTCTAGGCAGAACGATTTCCACGTCGGTAGCCCTTCGACGCTACACCTGGATGAGATCGACTGGCTTTTCTGGGGATGTCCAGAATACTCTCATGGACATGCCCTTTGATGGCCATCGCCTTTTTGGCAGCAAAGCGGACAATGCTCTAGGGCGTTTCAAGGACACAGGGGCTAAGGCTGTCTTTGGGCCTCTCCAGCCGCTCTGTGCAGTCTGATTTTCGCCCCTTTCATGGCTACGGAAGGGGTGCCCCACTACGTTCCGCCCAGAGCCCTAGGCCGACGCAAGTTCCCAACCTTTGCGTGGCCGGTGGCGTGGGGACCACTGTTGTGGTTCCGGGGGCCAGTGGGCAGGCCAGTCCACCAACACCCTCATCTGCAGCAGCCTCCAAGCCTTCCTAGTTTGACATTTCTGGCCCATCAAACGCCAGTGGGCGTCAGGATCCGCCATCACCTCCCCCACTGGCGCATCTTCACTTAGGACAGGTGGGTTTTGCAGCTAGTCCGAAGGGGCTACTCCCGCCCCTTCAACGCTACCCCTCCAGCCATGCCACCACAGTACCACCGCATGTCAGAGGATTACCTGGGCCTTCTCCAACAGGAAGTTACGGCTCTCCTGGCCAAGGGAGACATTGAGCGCGTTCGTGTTCCGGGAGTAGGTTGTGGCTGTTACTCCCACTACTTAGCCCAAGAAGGTCAAGGGCCTGCGTCCTATCTTGGATCTAAGGTACATCAACCGCTTCCTCCGGAAGGAGAAGTTCAAAATGTTGACGCTGGCTCAGGTCTTGTCTGCCCTCGACCCTGCAGACTGGTTGGTAGCGTAGGACATGCAGGACGCTTATTTTCACATCCCTGTCCTGCCGGCCCGCCAGCGTTACCTGCGGTTCATGGTAGGTCACGAGCACTTTCAGTTTACCGTGCTCGCCTTTGGCCTTACCAGCGCCCCTCGGGTGTTCACGAAAGTGATGGTGGTGGTCGCAGCTCATCTGCGCAGATCAGGGGTTCCAGTCTTCCCCTATCGCGACGACTGGCAGTTGAAGGCGGGCTCGCCCCAGACTGTCGTCTCCCACCTCCAGACTATGGCCGACCTTCTGCATTCGCTGGGGTTCTCCAACAATGTGCCGAAGGCACACCTGATCCCCTCTCAGAAGCTCCTCTTTATCGGAGCGGTTCTGGGCACGACACGGTTTCAGGCTTATCCTCACGGACAGCGAGTCCGGGATATTCGTGCTATCCTTCTGATCTTTCAGCCTCTATCCCGGGTTTCGGTCAGGATGACTGAGGCTGCCGGGCCTCATGGCCTCCTTCATATATATTTTTTTCTTCTTTTTTTGAAGTTTTATGTAGCGCGAACCAGACTATCAGGGCAAGAGGAGTAAATATACAATATACTATGATATAGGATAACACAAAATAGGTAAGTTATACATACGTCTAGATCAAGAAAGGAAGGTGCTAAGCTAGAGCAAAACAACGAAGATAAAGAGAAGGACGAATATGAATGAAGAGATGCAGGCTCTGCAGTGGCACCTGAAGTGTCAGTGGGCGCAGAATCAGGGGAATCTGTCCAAGTGCATCCAGAACCCGTAGGGCACTGCACATCAACTGCAGTGTTGGCTCACGACCCAGGATTGGGTCAACTGCAGATCCCTCTCCCTTCCCCAACCAGAGCACAAAGCGGTGTCAGACGCATCCCTTCTGGGATGGGGTGGCCAAATGGGCGAGGCGGGGATCAGAGACCTCTGGTCTCTGGCGGAGTCTGGGCTCCACATTAACCTTCTGGAGCTCCGGGCGATTCATCATGCAGGCGTTCCTTCCCTCTGTCCGGGGAAGAGTAGTGCAGGTGTTCACGGACAACACCACCGCCATGTGGTACTGCAACAAACAGGGGGGGTGTGGGGTCATGGATCCTATCTCAGGAGGCCTTTCGCCTCTGGAATTTCCAAGGCAGCACTCGCTAGGTGAAGTTTTTTGTCGTGAGTGGAGTTGCGGTCTGTTGTACGCCTTCCCGCCTATACCACTTCTGCCCAGAGTGCTGAAGAAGATCAAGCGCAACCGGGCCCAAGTCATTCTTGTGGCTCCGGATTGGCCACAAAGAGCCTGGTGTCCTGAGCTGCTCGACATGGCCATCGATCCTCCTCGTAGCAGCAGGGGACGGTCCTCCACTCAAACCTGTCCAGCCTCCACCTCCTTGTGTGGAGATTGAGCGGAGGCAGTTGACGTCATTTGACTTGCCTACCGATGTTTGTGATGTAATTTTGGCAGCCAGGCGTCCCTCCACTAAGACGGTATATGCCTGCCGGTGGAACAAATTTGTGACATGGTGCACAGCAAGGGCTGTCGATCCCCTTTCTGCCCCTCTTTCTGAGGTTCTCTTGTTCCTTCTCTCTTTGGCCCAACAGGGCCCTGCTCTGGGCACTATCAAGGGCTATCTTTTGGCCATTTCTGCCTTTCTTGAGCTTCCTGATCAGCCGTCTCTCTTCAAGTCCCTGGTTGTAAACCGTTTCTTAAAAGGCATAACTCCTCTCTTTCCTCCTATTCCCTTCGTTATGCCTCAGTGGGACTTAAATCTGGTCTTAACGTGTTTAATGTGCGCTCCCTTTGAGCCGCTTCACAACTGTCCTTTGAGGCTTTTAACTCTTAAGACTGCATTCCTGGTGGCCATCATATCTGCCAGAAGAGTGAGTGAGCTCCAGGCCCTTTCATCAAAGCCTCCTTTTCTGTCTGTGCATCCCGACAAAGTTGTCCTCAGGACGCGTCCATCCTTCCTTCCAAAGGTTGTCAGATCCTTTCACATTTGGCAATACATCACTTTACCCACCTTCTTTCCGCCTCAGCATCCTTCGAGAAGAGGAAGAGAGGCTCCCCCGTCTGGACCCAAAATGTGCACTTTCTTTTTATTTGGACCGCACCAAACAGTTTCGGGTGGATGACCAGCACTTTGTTGGCTACATGGGCGCCAAGAAAGGTCGGGTCGTACACAAATGGACCATCTCCAGATGGGTCGTTTTGTGTATCAAAGCCTGCTATTCCTTAGCAAAGAAGGAGCCTCCAGTGGGGCTGTGTCTCTCTGCCAGGGTGATGGCATCCACTACTGCTTTGGGACGAGGAGCTCCTTTAAATATCTGTCAGGCAGCTACGTGGGCATCACTGCACACGTTTACGAGACACTACTGCCTCAACAGCCAAGTCCGGAGAGACTGCTTCTTTGGCCGTTCTGTTCTCCAGGACTTTCAGGTGTGAACTTGGTTTGCAGACCCACCTGCGGGGTTGATATTGCTGGGGTATCTATTCTAAGGTAAGGAATCTATAACTAACTGTTTCTTCAGATGAACAAGTTACTTACCTTCGGTAACGATATATCTGTAAGAAACATAGGTTAGTTATAAATTCCTTACTGCCTCAGTCATTCTCCCCGTTCTGCAAACTGATTTATAGGATTAAGGATATCCTTTCAGGGCCCTAGTTTTGTGCACCAGTGGTCAGTGTCTTGCCTGGCTCTCTGTTTCTGGCGTGGAAAATCGTGTACAGAACTTGACGTCAGCGAGCATGGGCGGCGTCTAAGTAGCTACTGCGACGTCATCCCGGCGTCACGACACCAACGATGAACGTAGCGCCGACCGACAACACCTTCCAACGCGCAGAGGTACTGCTGACGAAAAATCTTTCCGGATCCAGTCTGAAGGCTGGGGGTAATTTTATGGTAAGGAATTTATAACTAACGTATGTTTCTTACAGATATATTGTTACCGAATGTAAGAAACTTGTTCAACGCTGACCCAGCAGATCACAAGAATTTTAGGCCTATTTCCCTCCTGCCGGCGCTAGCCAAATTTCTCGAGAAGGAAGTTCTGAAGCAATTGTCCGATTTTCTTGAATCCAATAATTGTTTCCATGATTCTCAATCTGGCTTTAGATCGTGCTACAGCACAGAGACATCACTTTTGGAAGTTGCCGAAACAGTATGTGAAGCTATAGACCTGGGCATCTCTGCAATGCTGGTGCTGTTAGATCTCTCTGAAGCATTCAACACAGTGTGTAATCAGATTCTTTTGGCAAGACTTAAATACTTGGGATTAAGGAGAACCACGTTGTCATGGTTCCAGTCGTTTTTAGAAAACTGCTCTCAACAGGTATTTCTCAGCTCCACGTGTCCTCCCAGAAACCCCTTGTTTATGGTGTTCCTCGGGGCTTGGCTTTGAGCCCTCCACTGTTCATTGTTTATTTGACCCCCCTCGCGACCCTAGTCGAGAAATGGGGAGTGAGAGTAGTCTCCTATGCTGATGACACTCAGCTGGTGTTCTCTTTCAAAGAACACTCGGAAGTTGCCTTTGCCAACTGTAAGTAATGCCTGATTAACATCTTGCCAAAAATAACAAAAGGAGGGAGTGAAGAGGTTCCTAGATAGAATCTACCTCCTGTACGAATATTTATGAACAATATGATTCTACCCTATATTCTTTTGTGTTTTGTTTTTTATTTTTCGTGATGCAAAAAATAGTGAGTGTTGTTAAGCCCGGAAATATCAAGGACAAGCACTAAGTTTATTTTATTTTATTTACGAAGTTTTGTATAGCGCTAGCCTGACCGGAGGGTATCGGAGAGCTTCACAACAGTTACAGAGGAAAACAAACGAGAACAGAACATAATGCAATAAGGGAGCAAAAGAGGCAGAACATATTGCAATGGGGAGGGACAGTCCGGATGAGAGTCATGGTAAAGAGGATGTAGCAGAGTTCCGTTACAAGGATTTGTTGGCCTACAAACAAGAGCAGAGCATATTACAATAAGGCGAACAAAAGAGAGCAGAACATATTGCAGTAAATTGAGACAATCCAGATTAGAGACATAGTAAAGAAGATGTTGAAGAGTTCAGTATCAGGGGTTTGTTAGCCCCCAGCCGGGAGAGGATCAGTGTCATTTTCAGCGCTCTGCCTGGTCCTATCTAATCGCTAAGGATCGATCGAGGAAAAGGATTTTGAGCTGACTTTTGAATTTAGCAAAGGAGGACGAAGTTCTGATGTGGGGAGGTATAGAGTTCCATATTTTGGGCGCGTTTCCGGCAAAGGATCTGTTCGCGGTTTTTTTGTTTTCGTGGTTTAAGCGGGATAAGAAGTAAGGTATTAGAGCTTCTGAGGTTCCTGTTCTGACCTGCTTTTTTGAGTTTGGACACCAGATATTTGGGGTTACCTGTGTGGAGGGCTGTGTGGGTGAGGCAGGCCGTTCTGAAGTTCGCCCGCATCACTATTGGTAGCCAGTTAAGTACCTTGAGTGCGGGAGATATATGGTCAAATTTCTTAATTCCAGTGACCATTCTGGCAGCCGCATTGAGAGTTGTTTTCAGCGGAGCAAGGTGTGTTTTTGCTGTTCCCGGGAGGACTGCGTTTCCATAGTCAAGTCTAGACCGCACCAGTGCTTGAGTGGCTTGTTTGAGATCTTTAGTTGGAATGAAAGGTTTTATTTTATTTAGTAGCTTCAGGTTAAGGAAGGCACTCTTGGCCGAAATCTTAATGTGTTTGGTCATGTCCAATTTTGAGTCTAGAGTGATGCCTAATGATTTAACAGAATCAGCCAGGGTGAGGTTTCTTTTGAGCGCATCAATCTCTTTTAGCCACTCAGCCATTTGTGGGTTCTCTTCTTTGTTCGAGATGAGGAGTAGTTCAGTTTTGTCCGGGTTCAGTTTTAAGTGGTTGCTTGACAGCCAACATTGCACTTCCCTTAATGTTTCATTGAGTCTTTGGATGTCTTTATCAGAGGATATTTCCAAGTCGATTTGAGTATCGTCAGCATAAAGGTGAAAGGGGATGTTAACTTTTCTGAGTAGGGTGGCGAGGGGTTCCATGTAAATGATGAAGAGGAGAGGGTAGAGCACTGATCCTTGGGGGACTCCCCTCAAGACTGGCTGAAGAAGGATAGGATTCGAAGCTTCTGATTTTGATTCTCTGGGAGCGGTTGTGTAGGAATGAGGGGAACCATTTGAGGACCACCTCGTCTAGACCAGCCCTTTCTTTGAGAGCTTTGAGGAGAAGTTTGCAGTCAACTGTGTTGAATGCTGCTGATAGGTCTAGGAGAATGAGGAGGCAGCATTGGTCTGAGTCCAGAGATTTGTGTATATCATCAAATATGTTGAGGATTGTGGTTTCTGTGCTGAACCCTTTCCTGAATCCCGACTGATGGGAGTCGAGGAGGTTGGTAATGTCCAGGTGTTGTGTTAGTTGTTGGAGTACACATCTTTCTAGGATTTTAGAGAGAAGAGGAAGGTTGGAGACGGGTCTGAAGTTGTTTAAGTCATTTATGTCCAGTCCTGGTTTTTTCAGCAGCAGGGTGACTTGTCCCACTTTCAAACAATCAGGAACTACTCCGGTTTTTAGGGAGCTGTTTATAATCCTACACCAGAGGGGGGCTAGGGAGAGTTTCAAATTTTGGGTGAGTAGAACAGGGAGAGGGTTAGGGTGTGAGATGAAGGTTTAGAGGTAGAGATGAGGTTGGCTATCTCTTCTTCTGGAATGGGCTGGAAGAGTGACCAGGGTTTAGTGTTGGGACTGAGAGCACAACTAAGCACTTCAACTGGGCAGGGTTACCATATTCGTGTTATAAAGTGAGGTGAGATCGTTTGTGGAGAGATCATTGTCGTTGGGTAGGAGCACCTTTAGCCTTTCTTCCATAACGTCCAGGGAGATCTGGGTGAGATTTCTGGACCATTTGGGAGGGCCTTGAACAGGAGGCAGGGATAGGACTCTTTTGTTAATGTGGAATAGGATCATGTGGTGATCCGACCAGTCCACTGGAAGAATGTTGTCAATCGTGATTGGGTCTCGATGGGCAATGATAGCATCCAAGGTCGCTCCTTTGTTATGAGTTTCTTCCGAGCAATCTTGGAAAAGGTTATTGTCACAGAGGAGATTATTGAGAGAGTGAATTAGAGTGTTGTTGGCTTCGTTCCAGCGTAGGTTGAGATCCCCTAAGATTAGGTAGTTAGTGTCTTTGAGAGCGCAGTGGGCAATCAAGTCACAGAGATGTTCCCCAAAAGTGGGGGTGTTACCAGGTGGGTGATAGAGAAGGTGACCAACTAAAGGGCTGTTATCCTTAGTTTTTATGTTGACAGTGAGACATTCAAAGGAGCTAAGGATTCAAAGTGTTTTTAAAATACCTCTCACACACTAAGAATCCCATAGTGTCATGCTTCATCATAGGGGTCTTCCCGTCCCTCTACGGGGCGGGCATGGTTCAACCTACAAATACCCGGGAGCACTCGGTTTTATGAAAATAGGCTATGTGTGGTGTGGGTAGTGAGAGTGGTAGGGTGTGTGAAAGATACAAAAAATTAAAAATTCCAAATCTTTCTAGGGAAGTGAATACAATATGTTTTTTCCACTAGCCTATTTTCATAAAACCGAGTGCTCCTGCGTATTCGTAGGTCGAAGCATGCCACCCGCCCCTTAGAGGGACGGGGAGACCCCTATGATGAAGCATGACACTATGGGATTCTTAGTGTGTGAGGGGTATTTTAAAAACACGGAGTGCTTTTCCTTGACATTTCCGGGATTAGCAACACTCACTATTTTTTGCATCACGAAAAATAAAAAACAAAACACAAAAGAATATGGGGTAGAATCATATTGTTTATAAATGATTAACATCTTGGCCTGGATGACTGAGAATGACTTAAAATTAAACACCGAGAAAACAGAGGTTCTATTCTTCAATCAATCATCATCCCCTCCCCGCCAAAGCTCTGGTGGCCCTCGGAGCTAAACCCCCCAACAACCCTGGTGGATTCAGCCAGAAATTTGTGGTTTAAATTTGACAATAACCTGTCCTGTAAGGCCCAGATTCACCAGGTCTCCTTGACATGCTTCTGGAAGCTGAGAGCCCTGCGAAGATTCCTTCACTTCCTTCCGAAAGATTTCAAGAAGACAGTGGTCCATGCACTGGTTACGTCCCGGTTAGATTATTCTAATAGCCTTTATATTGGACTAACAGCCTATCTGGTCTGCAGGCTGCAAATAATTCTAAATAGTGCTGCCAGATTAATTAAGAAAGTGCCATTCCACCACCACATTTCCCCTCACTTGCGAAGCCTCCATTGGCTGCCTATCAATAGGAGGATCGAGTATAAGGTACTCACCCTCGCCTTCAGAGCCACCAGAGATCGGGCCCGGGTTACTTCAGACATAGAATCCAAAACTACCATCAAGACCAGGTTCTGAGATCTAATCAAATGAAACTGCTCAGGATTCCTCGCTTCTTTAAGGCTAGGATAGGCGGCAGAGCTTTTTCTGTGACAGCTGCATCCCTTTGTAATTCCATGCCTCTCCAGCTCCATTTGATTGAATCTGAACAGGCCCTCAGAAAAGCAATGAAAACCTGGCTTTTTAACCTCCCGTAGTTCTCCCCTTTTTCTCTTCACTGTGAATCTGCATCTTAGCGCCGGGACACCCCCGTTTGAGGTAGCTGTGCGCTCTATAAATCTCACTTATTATTATTATTATAATTTTGAAATTCCTCCAGTATCCAAAGAATACTGCACTCAGACAAGGAAAGGCGAATTTATCTTTGAAACCTTAGTTGAAGGGGATATGCCCACTGAATGGCCGCACACCATCTGATGACCCCCCTCAAAACCTTCATTTGGATCTGGAAACTGGCAGAGTGTCATTGACTATATGACAATTAATATTGAAGCATGTCGCCTGATAGCCGACATGAAAGTGTTTGAAATATTAGAAAGTGAACATGACCCTCCACTTTTGACTTTAGCGCATCTGCACTCAAGCTTTTCTGATTAGCAAAAAAACACAGCCAGCCAAACCATTGTCTTCAGACCAAATAGAAAGACCATTGTAGTTTCCATTGAAATATTTGATCAAAGGATATTCACTTTTAGTCCCATATGGATGGCCCTGGGTGCTTTGGTTACCAACGTAAGCACGATAGCAAGAAAATTAAACTTGGAAGCTTTAGAAGATCTATTGGCACAGACGGCTTCTGTCAGAAAAAGGACCATTCAGGTTACACCTATAAAACAATCCATAGATTGCCTGGTTTGATATGACATGGAGTGCTTGAATCTAAAAAGAGCACTGACAATAGCTGTGAAAACCCGACATCCGTCTTTGTACAGCAAGCAGCACTTCAATGAAACTCAAAAGCAGTATAAACGGCTAATAAAATCTAAAAATAAAAATAAAACACTGAAACTTTGCCACGCACTACATGACTCCATTACATCTCAAAAATGTAGGACATTTTGGGGAATAATGAGATGGCACTCCAGGGAACCTAGAACTGAACATAAGCCCACAAACCTGGTTTAAACACTCTGCAACCCTAATACAGTTGTAAAACCCTTACAAATTAACAATGGTCAAGCTATACAAAATCAGGATCTCCTAAAAGTCAATACCCATTTGAATCTATCAAAAGAATCAAAATACAATTCTGGAAACTTTTACTCAATGGCAAACAGGAGTGCAAATTGAAAGCTAGTACAAATCACTTTAGATCAATGTCAGACTACCACCCTGATTCTTTTGGATCTATCTGTGGTGTTGGATCCTGTTTATTATCCCACTCTTCATTTTTTTATTTTTTAAATTAAATTCTTTATTAACTTTTTCTTAATACAAAGAGACATCATATCCTTCGGTACATTAGCAGTATAGTACAGTAATCAATCACAAGTAACAGTTCCACGGCCGATCTGGCAGGCATATAATCCAATTTATCTACAGTCCATGCTGTCAATCTCATTTCACCACAGTATATTATCTTTAGGTCAATAATAATTCCATCCCTTTTCCCTCAACTCAGTATCGCATTACACCTTCCCAACGCGCCCCTACAGCTGCATTCAACATTCAGATAAACTGGTCGCAATGACTCTATCCAGCAACTGCTCACTGTGGTTATTACCCTAGCATTCACTGGCACACCGCCGGAGGTGCAGGAGTGTGTTCACCGTCAGCTTCTTTATGTTTAGTCATGAGATATGTCTTGTATAGTGCCCAGAAGTTTTTGGGACGGCTATGCCATGGGAAATGCTCGCTATAGTTCTCGGTCTGTGTACTGCAACACATCGTGTCCTTTGCCCAGCTAGTAGTTGTGGGGCCCTTAGCCCAGCCTATCGCTACTCTGCGCCAGCCTATTAGCAGGCCCATGTCTACTAATCTTCTGATTACGTTTGGTATGGGTTTAGAATACCCTAACAGTGCGAATAGCGGGTCCGGTGTAAGCATTGTGTCTGTAATCTCTCCTAGTTCCGTAAAGACCCCAGCCCAGAAGTTGGCAATTCCTGGGCATACCCAGGCCAAGTGTAGAAAATCTGCAGTGCGTTCCCCGCAGCCCTCGCACTCCGCTGTGTCTCGCAACCCATATCTGCATAATCTCTTGGGCGTATAGTACACCCTATTCAAGAATTTGAAGTGTATCAACCTATGCCTGCCATTTAGGGAGATACGTTTCGTACACTCACAGCAGATTTTCCACGTCGAATCATCTAGCTCTCTACCCAAGTAAGCTTGCCAAGTGAGACGTGCTTTCATGTAGTGGTTTTTCAGGTACTACAGGAACAGTTTGTAAATCTTAGACACTATCTGCACTGGGGAGTCAGTCAGTCAAATTCACTTTATTTGGTTAATTAAAACCATAAAGCATACTACAAAAAATACACAAATATTACAATTGCACAACATCTACAAAATATACAAAACACATCATAATAAAAAAGTTAAACATTTCTCAAGATTAAAAATGATCTAATTCATAGTGATCCTTTATTTCTTTATTCTGCCCGCTGCAGTCAGAAAACTAGCAATGTTAAAAAATTCCCAGACATTCATCAGCATCTGTAAATACATAAAAGCGGGTCTAGTCTGTAAAAATACTTTGCCCCTCAAAATAGATAAAATGAACCGCCTCCGAATATGGATAAAGTGTTCACAAAATAAAGTAAAATGCATTGAGTCCTGGGTCGAAAAACTATCACATGAACAAACACCCAGGTCCTCAATCTTTTTCCATCCCTTCGGTTCGGCCAGAAGTAAATGTAATTGATTGAATCTAAATTGTACTAAAAGGAAACGGTGATACTGATTTGTAACTAGATTTAAATAGGGTTCCATGGTGGACAATAATTGATGTATCCGCACCAATGTTTTTTTAATCTCACTGGCCTCCCTGTCCATCTGTGCAACCTGCAGAAACGTATTTTTAACCCAGGTCAGATCAGGTTTGATCAAGTTTTCTTGGGAATTAAACATTTCTGGCCTTCCTAGGTTGGTAGAGCGCTTTTTTACGTGGCTCAGCCAAGGGATACTACTTGCATACTACTTGCATAATCAAGTGCTAAACAATCACGAATAACTTCCTGATTCATCCCTAGCTCTGGGTTTGTCCTAATGCCTATCCACTTTAATAAGGGTGCCATGCTGATTAGGTCAGATACAAAGCCTAACCCAGATTCTTGATGGATTATAAAAGAGGATGTTGACTGTGGGACAGATAACAAATTTCTAAAAAATGTATTTTCAACTATTTGAATGTCCCTCGATTCCCTGTATCCCCATATGTTAGATCCATTACATGCTATGGTGATACATTTGGCCCTATAGATGTTTAACATTGCTTGCATAGACTTTGCCCCCAATTTGCGGGCAACGTCAAGAACAGCGAATGTCGATCTGGCCATAACATTTCTTTTAGCTTTCATTTGTGAAATACATGATCCCATTTCATCAAATAAAACCCCTAAATAAGTAAACTAATTAACCTATGATATCCCATTGTTTTCACAAACAAGAGTCTTTAGTTTCCTTGGCTTACGCCCTAAAATCATTGTGTGCATTTAGAAAAAATTAACATCCAGGTCTAATGACTTCATAAAATCGGCAAAGGAAGTTAAAAGATGCTGGAGGACAATTGCAGTTCTAGCTATCAAGGCAGCATCATCCGTGTATAGGAGAGCCGGGATTAACTGCTCCCCCACACGTGGGATGTTCTTGCTTGATCCTATTAAAACCGACTCCAAATTATTAATATATAAAGTGAATAGGAGTGGTGCTAGAATGCATCCCTGTCTCACACCTTTAACAATACAGATGCTGCTGGTAAGGTGGCCTTTTTGATCAAATCTAACTCTGGAGGATAGGTCTTTATGTAAATCAGCCAGAAAATTTACATTGTTCTTATCTAGACCCAGTTTTAATAACAACTGCCAGAGTTTTGATCTATTTACTCTATCGAAGATAGAAGAAAGGTCCTTAAAGGCCAGATAAAGTGAACCTTTCTTCACATTCGTATATTTCCCGGCCAGTAAAGATACATTTAAACACTGGTCCATGGTTCCTCTCCCTTTCCTGAACCAATACTGTAAGTTTGAGAGGATATTACAATCATTTAACCAGTCCGTGAGTTTCCCAAGGAAAACTCTACCTAGAACTTTCACAGCAGAGTCTATCAATGAGATAGGCCTATAACATTGAGGGTCTCCTCGGTTTCCCTTTTTAAAGACCGGTACTATAATTGACTGAGACCAAGATTGTGGTAGGCCAAATTTACATGCTGCGGAAAAACATTTTCAAGTATATTAGACCATAATAGAACATTAGTTTAAAAAAGATCCACCGGGACACCCTCCGGACCAGGTGCTTTATTACTTGACATCTGGTCATTATCTGCAACTACTTCCTTAGCAGTAAACACTAGGGTATAGTTCTACACAACATAAGGTGTGCTTTGGGGCTCCGTAAATATGTTTAAAGTGGTTGAGCCATTCCACTTCTGGGATGTTGCAATCCAACAAGCCGCTCTTATTATTTGAAAAGAACGGCTTGTTGACAACATGCCAGAACTTGGCGAATAATTGTAATTACATCAGTGGAAAGTAACTCAATCCATGCTTCCTCTTTAATTTCTTTTTTACGAGTCTATACCGCTGGGGAGTCAGCTTTAATCACTTATGTGAGGGGAGCAAGTTCTGGTGGTTCTGTTAGATCCCTTTCCATCAGGGCGTGCCTAGCTCTATGAAACTGGAATCTATGAAGGAGTGTGGCAATCTCAGCTGTGGCCGCTACTTCTTCCCATTTCTTTGCTATTCCCTCTGAGAACAAGTCTCCTATCGCCTGGACATTAAGAGTGCGGAGCGCCTGGGTTACCCCCTTTTCCCTACACAGAGGAAGCCAGTGGCACCATTCTAACGGAGTCAGCGGGGAATACAAAATAGGCCCAGCTTGCAGTTTTAACAAGTGCTGCCAGGCCTGTGTGGTCGTGTTTATGGAGTCCATAATCCCTGTTCGACGGTCAGGCGGCTTAAATAACAGGATCGGCAGTGAGTGTGGGTCGCTACCACCCTTTCTATCTGCAGATGGGGTGTATCAGGCGAACCGTGCATCCATTGATGGACATGAGCACATTGCGCCGCTCTGTAGTACTAATCAAGGTCTGGAGAGCCTAACGCCCCCATACTGTATGGGAGTATGAGGATGTCCCACTTAACCCGAGCGTGTTTCCCGGCCCAAGCAAGTTTGATCATTAATGAAGTAAGTGTATGAAAAAAAGATCCAGGCAGCACTCTTGGTATTTTAGCAAAAAGAAACAGGAATCTGGGGAGTATCACCATTTTCATTATCACAACCCTGCCTGCCAATGACAACGGTAATCTAATCTATTTATCTATATCGTCATCCAGTTTACTAATAGCTACTCCGTAATTCTCTTTAAACACCAACTCTGAGTCAGTGTGCACTTTGACACTGAGGTGTCTTACAGGTTCCGTTATCCATTGGAGCGGGTAATCCTGTGTAAATGATATTGTATTCGGGGTGACGGGAAAAATTCGTGATTTTGTCCAGTTTACCTTTAAGCCTGATATCATGCCAAACTTCACTACTTCCTGCAGTGTTGTGGATAGGTTACTGTCGGGATCTCTCATGTACAGTAGTGTATTGTCTGCATATGTAGAAACTATAAGTTCATAACCCCCAAAGCTTATCCCTCTGTGCTTATGGTATTCCCGGAGTGAGCAAGCCAATGGCTCCGCCACCAGTGCATACAGTATCGGGGATAGTGGACACCCCTGTTTCGTACCTCTAGTTATGCGTATTAGGGATATGACCAAGTCGCCGACTTTAATTCTAGCTGTGGGGGAGTTATACAGAACACCTACCATTTGTAGGAAAATTTCGCCTAGACCCATTCTGATCATGACCTGCTTCATGAATGGCCACTCAACCGAGTCGAACGCTTTTTCCATGTCCAGGAACACTGCCACTGCTTCTACATCTTTTCTAGTATGCTGCATGGCACCAAATCCAGTTCTTAAATTATAGGTTACATTTCTACTGGGAACAAATCCAGCCTGTTCTGGGGCCATTAGTATCGGTACCAACGGTGCTAGTCGGGTGACCAGTATCTTGGCGTAGATCTTGGTATCAACGTTAAGCAGCGACCATGGTCGATACGATGAACATTCGACTGACGGCTTATCTGGCTTTAAGATGGCAACTATAGCTGCCTCTCTCATTGATGTTGGCATGATTCCTTCCCCGTACATTTCTTCGAACAGCGTCGCCAGGTGTGGGACCAGCAGGTCCTTAAATTCTTTGTAGAAGCGGATTGTCAGTCCGTCTACTCCTGGCGCACTGCTAGTTTTCATTCCTGCCAATGCCAATGTAATCTCCTCCAGAGGTCTCATGGGGTATTCCCAATGCTCATTGGTGAGCCAGGGCAGTTTGATATGTGTCACGTAGTCTAGAATTTCCTCTTCTGTGCCCCCACTCTGTGAGCTGTATAAGGCAGAGTAGTACTGTTGGAAAACGAGGCAGCATCTGTGTGGCCTGCACAAATAACATGACACATTTGTCCTTCACTGGGAACAAAACACCCTAGGGCAGCGCCTGACTCTCAGAGGGTAGCGTTGCAGAGCAGTCTGAGGCTTACTCAAGGGAGGTGGTGTGGGCTAATAACCGCCATTTGCAGGTGCGCAAAAATAACACTCAATAATTGATTGTCCAGTCGGTACTTTGCTTTATAAAAGTAAGAGTACATTTATTAAACACACACACCACTCAATACTATACACCAATTTACAAATATACATAAGCTGATGGAATTACTTTGTGACATTGCATAATATCTCCAACCCTCCCCCAGGGGGGGTGGGGTCTAGTACCCCCACTCCCATGTATGCACAACATCTTACCCCCAATACAGTGAATTGGTCTTAACCTGGAGCGAGGGCCCTGTGCACTGGCACCATCCCAGTGGCGACCCCCCCATTACCTCAACAAGCATTAAATAGGCTACACCTGCCTTGGTGACACATGACCCTGACTGAGCATCTCCTACTGACCATACAGTATGCACCTCTACATCTCCAGGGCTAATAGTCTGGGGTCTTCACCTAAGCGCAGCAGCAAGAATACATGTTTACGCACACTTTAAAATGACGGTACTCAGCACATTTGGATATCATTAAAAATGCAGTGCAATTACAGCCCCTAAAGGCATCACAGATGATCCTAGCAGGAGTGTCTTGCCACTTAAATCCACTTTGCTTATGGCACCATCTTACACATGAATTTCACATTACATGTGTGGCTTTCAGTCCCCCTTAACAAGAAATAACGTGGGTCAATGCATGTCATAGAAATACCATTAAAAATATCCTTCTCGTGCACTTGCACTTCTTCACCTCCAGGGGATGCCCTTCTTTAGACATCCCCAACTCACCCCTTCATCCACTGGCATATTTCTCCGCACACCTCCAGCTGTAGAACAAATGTTCCAGCCTAGGAGATGTTCAAATGCTAGCTGAGCCCTTGCGGGGTTATACCTTCTAGTCCCCAGGACACCTAGGGTGGGACTTTTCTTCTTTGGGCTGGGGGATGCTGCGTTTCTTCTGCAGCTCCCCTGCCCCTCCTTCAACAATTGAGGGTGATCGCCCTCCTCTGGGGGCCACCAGCACCCAAAACAGCCGATTTCCTAATGCCTTGCAAGGCATTCTGGGGCGCTTCGTGCCGATTTCCATGCATAGGAGATGAGCGGCTCTCCCACTGTGCCGGGGAGAGCCACGATGTGTGCCCTCGCCGCTTCGGACGTTCGCGGGAGGGTCCGGTCCCACCCAGACCCCCAGGTAAGTCATTCTGCTCGGGGAGCCCACCCCCGGCCAATCCGCCGATTTTCTGGGGCCCGGTCTCACCCGGGCCCCTGGCACCTTCTTTTGCTCTTCTTGGGGGTCCCGGTCCCCTCCGGGACCCCCGCATGCCCAATTGTTGGAGGGCAACCTGGGGAGCCCACCCCCGGCTGCCCCCGCCGGCTCCCCGCCCGGCCAGCACCCTCACGTGCTGCCGCGGGAGCCAGCCACTATGATCTGGTCTGCCGCTCCGATGAGTAGACACTTGAGACTTCTCTGGCCCTCGGCGGGAGCGCGACTGCACTCCCCCGACCTTCTCCACTGTGTCGGGGCCCGCAGATGGGGTCCCGGGGCCCGGATATCTTCGGGGGAGTGCTGCGACACTCCCCCACCTCTGCCTCACTTCGGGGCCCGGGGATGGGGTCCCAGGCCCCCTCCATGACTTCAGGGCCCGGGGATGGGGTCCCGGGCCCCCGGACATCTTCGGGGGGTGCGATGGCTTCGGCGGAGGGCCAGGGTGGGCTCCTGGCACCCCTGGGGGCAATTGTCATGGGGGGGGCGAGACGGCGCTCCCCCGCCCCCCTCCTTCACATCACCAGGTCCCAGGGTGGGCTCCTGGCCCCCTGTGGGCTTCTTCACGGGAGCGCGACGGCGCTCCCCGGCTTTGCTTCCTCCTGGGGCAGCCTCCGGGACCTGCCCCACCCCGGTGGCATCTCTGAGACCGGCGGCGGAGCCCCATGCGCTTCGTCGTCTGTCTTCTTTAGGGGTCAAAGGTTGCCTACCTTCCGGGGGCCATATCTCAGCCCCTGGGGGTCCGATCTGCCCCATTTTCACGTCATCTTGCTCCTGGTGGCGTCTCTCCTTCGTCCTCCGGGTCTCCAAGAGGGTGCATTCTGCAGGGAGCGGTCTTCACTACGCCTCTCTTCTCCCTGCACAGAGGCCTCTTCTTCTGCGCACCGGTCCTGGGCTCTTCTTCTGGTGCTGTTAGGGGCCTGGGGGGGGCAGTCAGGGGTGTCCTCCTTCCAACTGCCCATTGCGCCAGGCTCCAGCACCTTTCGCCTCAGCAGACCACACCCCAGAGAGAGCTTCTCTTCTGTGTGTCCTATCAAACTGCAACACATCACTTCCCTGCCCCTGCTCCCTCCTTCTTGACCAGCCCCTGGGTTTGATCAAAATGGCGTTGTCCAGTGTCTCTGGCCACATGGCCTCTGAAACCCAACTCCTTCCCTCCTCACTGTGGTTAAGCTTGGTGCCTGGCACCCAGCGACAGCAGTTGATGGATTGGCTTGTAGCTCCACCTATCTTTTCTCCTTGGAGGTAAGATCTTCGCTCTAGGAAGAAAAGTCATTAATCTAACCTGCTAGGGCCAGACCCCAGCCAGGGACTCAGAGAAATATGACATTTCTGGATGACCCAAAAGCAGTACAAATATGACTTTGGACTCTACAAAATACTCATTTTCACATCCGCTACATTGGACATTAGTGCGTGTCTGGAATCTGTAGGCTTTGTGGAAGTGATTTTAGCCATGGGCCCCACATCCCCATAGGGGAATAATGAAGTGAAAACACAGTAAAACACAGACTTTCCCTGGCATATTCCTTCCCAGGGTATAAAGCCTATTCCATGTCACCACCCAATTCTGCATAAGTCCTGCCACACCATTCAATTTTTACCCGCTCCTGGACTGCGCACGCTAGGAATCTCCCCTGCGCAGCCCCTACACGTGTTCACACGCATGTACACCCGTGTCTGCATGTAACCAGCATGGTGCCCCATACTCCAGCTGCTGCGCAGCGGCCTAGTCAAGCCAGGGGACACCAGTAAAATCTCCCTGCAGTCTCCTTCATTATGAGTTCACTGTGGGTGAGTCCCAGATTATGAGGCTCCCCCACAGTAAAAGCTCAACAATTAGGTGCTCAAAAAAGCGAAAAATCCGGGCGGCCTCTAGTGTCAGAACCACCTTCTAACAACCACTGCCTGAATCGCTCTGCTCTTTCCATCTCCTCTGTTAGCGCCTCCCCTTCTGCATTATTAATCTCTGCGACAACCATTGCTTCTCTGCGCTTCTTCAGTAGCGAGGCTAAGACCGCGCCAGGTCGTTCGCCCTCCCCGTAGGTGTGGGCCGTCGCATATTTGCCAAGGTGCTTCATTTTAGAATCCGCCACCTCATGGTACTCTTCAAGGAGTGTTTTGATCTCCTCTGTGACTCCCTCATCAGCTCCTGCCAGAAGCTGTCGCTCAAATGATTTGAGGGATTTCTCTAAATCCGACAGCCTCTTACAGAGCGCTCTATGGACCCCAGAGTGCTTAGACATGGCTATCCACTTTAAATGCCTCCCATACTACTGTAAACCGATCTACGGATCCTATGTTGCATGTAAAGAAAGTGTCTATAGCCTCTGCTATTTCTGCTTTGAAGACTGGGTACAGCAGCGAGTAAGGTGAGAATCGCCATGTGAAAGACGGAATGTGTTTTTGTGGGGTATATAGCACCAGCAGCACCAGGGAGCGATCTGAAAGGGTGCGAGGGAGCACGACACAGTCACAAATCCGGCCAAACGTATACTTGTCTGCCAGCCAGTAGTCTATCCGGGTAAGCAAGTCATGGTAAGCCAAGAAGTATGTGTACCTGCTTTCAGTCGGGCGGCGTTGCCGCCAGATCGTATAATTCAACTTGGGTCATGGCGTCTGCAGTAGTGACGCAGTAGTGCGCCTTTCCGGGCCTCCCAATCTCTCCAGCTGTGGGCTCAGTACACAGTTAAAGTCCCCCACCCCCCAAAGTTGGTTACCCCCTTCATATCTTCTCAACTTTTCCAACATCGATGCGTAAAATTTCGGATTGTCGTAATTGGGTCCGTATATATTCACTAGTGTCAGGTCCATCCCTTTCCCTCTGCACCTAGATATCTCAAACCTTCCCTCCTGATCAGTGTCAAGAGGTTCCAGTTTTAGATTGCATTTAGGGTTCACCCAAGTGATTACTCCTCGCGCATGTGTGGTGAAGCCAGCTATGTGTACATTGCCCTGCAAGCCTCTGCTTCGGAGTATGTTACTGGTTGTGGGCAAGTGCGACTCTTGTAGCAGCGCTATATCAATGTTTTGTCTTGCTATATATGCCGTGGCCATCCTCAACTTTCTGTGGTCTTTAAGACCTCTAACGTTCCACGTTATGGCTCTGATCTTATTACATGTGAGTTGTGGGCGTGTCTTTTGTGGTATGGTCTGTCGTCATGCGGGCTGTACGTACTGTTGCAGTCTGTGCTCTGCCATTTGGTTACTATTATTACTACTCCAATCCTGCACCACAGCTGTCTCAGAAAGAAATCTCACAATTCTGTGGTCTCTGTACCCCCTCACCCACGCCAAGCAACCCCCAACTCTGCAGCGGCGGATTCCCCCATACCAGCCCCATATATCATAACAAAGGTTTACATTCAACTGTGTTAATCGCTAAATACGGTAGGTAGTCACCAGGTTGTGGTTCACACACGTGAGTGGATGTTGCCTGCCACTTCTTTTATCTGAACCTTGGTGGGCTGTCAACCCCCGTCCGTCTGCCATCTGGCACATCTAGTGCATCAGGTATTATTACTATCGAACACCTTCTACATAAATCCCTCCCATTGATAATGTATCCTTTTCAACATATTTGCATTGACCTCAGTCGTTACATACTGTACTTCGTAGCTAATCTTAATCCTCCTACAGGCCCCCAGGCCGCCCCCAATCTCTCCCATAGTTGCAGTGTAAGGATTGCCCCGTCATCAGATCATATCCCCCCCGAGGACCCAGCTCTCTTATCTGTGAGTACTTCCCTCTCAGGCATTAGTCCAGGTCATCCAGGCTCTGGTTGCCCCCTCTAGATTGGGCTGCTTCTCTTTGTACCACTCCTTTATAGCTTTATGCAGCTGTTTAGGGTCCATGAAGATCCTGGATTTGCCGTTCATATTAACTCTTAGTCTCGCCAGATACAACATGGCGTAGTCCAGGTTCTGTCCCTGCAACTGGCGCTTAAGAAGTGCAAACTGTCTGCGTGCCTCCTGTACGCGCAGTGTGAAGTCCGGGTAAAGTGAATTGCCCAATCCCTCATATTGTAGTTTCTGCCTCTCTCGTGCTGTTTTCAATGCTGCATTCCTGTCCCTGTAGTTTAGCAACTTAGCTATTATAGGCCTCTGGGGGCTCCAGGGTTTGGTCTCGGGCCCAATGAGCGGTGTGCTCTTTCTACTACAAACATTGTAGAGAATGTTTCGGTGCCTAGCAGTGTGATTAAGAGCTTTTCCACAAATAACTCCATATTTCCGACCTGCGTGGTCTCCGGAAGGCCCATAATCCTTATGTTGCTTCTACGGGACCGTGCTTCAAGGTCCTTCGCTTTGTCTTTTTTGTACTGCTCTCCCCATCTGCATATGTTCAGTGTCCATTTCTGTTTGGCCATCCTCCACCTCTGTGACTCTGCGCTCTGTCATATCTAATCTTTCGACCTGTTTATCCTTTCTTTCAATCCTTCGGTCCATGCGGTATGACAGAGAGTCCAGTTTAGTATCGCTAGCGGGCAGGCTTTTTTGCATGGCAGCCAGAATGGCGCAGATATCTCCTTCCACCTGCTCTGGTGTCTCCCCCCGCGGGGTGCTCTCTCTCATCCTGGATTTGCGCTGATCAAAGGTGAATTTGGGCTGTGACTTGTCTACTTTGCCCATGGTGATGGAACAGACTTGGGCTTCGTGGGAGCAACTGGGCAAGTGATGATGTTGCTTGCTGTAGTCGTTCCCCCTTGCGGGCATGCTACAACTCAGGCATCATACTATGGGTACCATCCAGTAGGTCTCTCGCTGTCTAATAGCTTACAGAGGCAGCAGTAATCGGTGGTGTGTCCAGTCCAGGCTCCGACAGCCGTCCAACAGCAGCACCCCTCGCCCTCACAGATGACTCAGGCCAGTAACTCTCCTCTGTCCCTCCAGTTCTGGGTGCCCACACTCATGCATTGCTTCCTGCAGTATGTTTGGTTAGACCAGGTCCACACGCTGCAGTAAGTTTCAGCATCTTGACATCGCAGTTCCCAGCCTCAGGTGTCTCTCATAGGAAATGGGGCAGCTCGCTATGTTTCCCCACCCTGCTCAGCTTCAGTGGTATGGGGAGCTCTCCGGTGGTGTGACTTCTCGCCGGGGATTAAGAAGGTGCAGGATGCCCCACTCCGGTCACTGGCCCTCTCTTCGAGAGCTTCTCAGCAACTTTACAGCATCTGTAGGCCTTTCTGGCCCGTCGGATAGTTGTGCGTTTCTCGCACGCTCTGTGGCCTCACTTCTCCCTGGAGTTCCTTATTCCCCTCAGCTAGTGCGCAGGTCTCTCACTCCCGGGGGATCTCTGCCTCCAGATCACAACCCACTGGGCTTCAGCGCACTCCAAGTGCCTGGTGCAAGTAATTGGGTGACAATCTCGGCCTGACAGGGTCCGGGGCACCGGGACAGACCCCCGCCTTACTCACGGTTGCTTCTTGGCCAGATGCTTGCACACTCTTGAGGTCTCCGGCGCCGCCACAGCTCCACGTCGGTCTCTTCTGCCCGGCCGTGGGCCGCCATCTCCCCTCTCTTTCCTCCAGGCGTTGCAAAACGATCACCACTGCTCCAGGCCTCGTGACTCAGTACTGAGCTTCAGCGTCTTTGCCGATTTGCGCGGTCCGGAAGCCACCTCGGCTGTCGCGGGTTTCACCGAAGCGTATAGCACCTCTTCTGATGCATGTGCACTCGTTCTGCAGGCAGCTAATTGCGCCCCAATGCAGGATTCTTGACGGATATGTGGATGGCTCGGCGGAGCTCACAGATTAGGCAGCCATCTTGAGCTCAGGCAAGCTCCGCCCCCCCTTCTTATCCCACTCTTCTTCAATGACTGCCAGATATAGGAATTTGTGCACAGACTCTGAGGTGGCTACAATCTTTCCTCAGTGAAAGAGGACAGCCTGTCTCTCTCCCTACCTTTTCGATCGGAAGCTCGTCTCAAGTACGGGGTTTCTTAAGGATCTTCCCTAGTCTAAAATTATTTATGTGTATACAAGCTTATTAGCTGCTTAAATTCAGTCTTTTGGTATCACTGTCGTCTCTTCAGCAGATGACACACCGCTGATTGTTTTCTATTGGAAAGAACTCTGTCCCCATATAAGAAACCTTTAAAATGTGTTGAATTAGTGTTATCATCTGGATGAAACTGGACCTATCTGAAGTGCAATTCAGACAACCCAGAAATTCTGCTCTTCAGGAATGCCCTTGTCATTTGGTCCAATTAAACGTGACCTGCTGGACTTGGAAAAAAGTCTAGGGGTTAAATGTGATAAATATTTGTCCCTTCGTGCCCACATTGTATCAGTTGTTGGAACTTGTGTCTCGCTCCTGTGCTCTCTAAGAAAGACGCTGGACTTCATTACCTTTTGAGACTCGTAAATTCATAGGCCATGGATTGATCACAGCCAGGCTAGACTATGCTAATATTCTTGTTCTTTGTTTAGGTCGCCCTAACTATCTGATCGACTGTCTACAGGTCGTTCAGAATGCGGCGCCTCATTTACACTTTGAGTATCTCGACAACAGACAATATCTAAACATCTTAAACAACTTTATTGGCTCCCCATTCAAAAGCAAACTCTCTTTGAATCATTGGTTCTGGCTCATAGAGCAATCCATGATACGAGGCCCACATTTCTAAACGATAGGCTCATAGATGACTGGCTTTGTAGGTCATTGAGATCATCGGATACTCATCTACTTAAGGTACCGCGGGCTCAGGCTATCCAAAGAAGGCTGCTCATTCTCCTACCTCTCTGCAAATACTCGGGACAATACTCCCTCTGCTTTATGTTACATTACTAATGAGACCTATTTTTGTGACACTTGATGGAAATGTCAAGTCAGATGATGTCCCTTAGACGAGAGAGGGTGGGGAGGGGATACATGAATAGGTTGCGTGATAGAATGTAATCAATTGTTCATGATCTGTTGTAATGCATGATCGTGATGTTTGTCATTCTAATAAATGCCAATATATATATATATATATATATATATATTATATATATATTTTTTAAAAGCCTGTGTGTTTAATATGCACTAACTAAGCAATCTGAAAGAAACAGGTTAGTATTAGAGTCCTTACCTTAGAATATCCCCAGGTGTCAGACTGGATCCGGAAAGTTTTGCCTAGCAGTACCCCTGTGCGTCGGTATGCATCGTCCGCGGCTCCGTGTCCGTCGTCGGCGTCGTTGACTCCGTGATGACGTCGCGCGCTGACAGCAGTTTTTCTTTTTTTTGCTCCATCAAGTGGCGATCCGGAAAAAGTGGAACGCTTAGTAATTTTTTGACTAAACTTTTTCGATCTTTTTGATCTGTTTTTTCGATCCATCGGTGCCGGTAGGGATGCCCGGGTTCAAGCCCTGTGCCGACTGCGACCGACTGATGTTGGTTACCGACCCCCATCGCCGGTGCCTACATTGTTTGGGGTTCGACCATGATGACAAGTCGTGCCCCGACTGCCGGGCCATTTATTTATTTTATTTGTGTATTTTATAAAGCGCGCAGCTGCCCCGACGGGGCGTCCCGGCGCTAATAGATCTGGAAACAGGGGGCGCAGCAAGAAGGAAAAGTGGGTTATAAGCAGAAAAGATGGGTCTTGAGAGACTTACGAAATACAGATTCTGTCTGACAGGCACGGAGGGTAATCGGGAGCTTATTCCAGCGCTGAGTAGCACAAACTTCAAAAGTTTTCCCTCCTGAACGGGTTCTTTTAAATCTGGGGGTGACAAGAAGAAGTTGGGAATTTGAGCGCAATGTCCTGGCATTGTGATACGGCCGTAGGCTGCTTTTCAAATGGGCTGGTCCTTTACCCTTCAAAGCTCTATAGGCCATTGTCATAGCCTTGAATACTTATCTCTTAGCAATGGGTAACCAGTGTAATTTGCGGAGATGTGGGGAAATATGTTGCTTGGGAGGGATTCTCTCCACCAGACGAGCAGCGGCATTTTGGACAGTCTGGAGTTTATTACATAGACCTGCCGTGATGCCCAGATATAATGCATTGGCATAGTCGAGGTGAGGGGTTATCGATGCTTGGACAACAGTCTTACGACAGTCAGCAGCCATATAATTAATGAGCCTGTTTATTGTTTTGATCTTAGCAAAGCAGGATGCAGCTACTGCTTGTACCTGGGCATTAAAAGTAAGGTGGTTGTCCCAACGAACCCCCAGGTTCCTGACAGAGTCTTTGGGTGTGGGGGCTTGGCTCAAATCTCCAGGCCACCACAGGCTGGATTCCAGAGGAGACGGTGAATTAAAAAACAGGATCTCCGTCTTTCCTGCATTAAGTCTTAGGGAATTAGAATCCATCCATTTTGAGATATCCCTCAGACAGGATTTCAAAGGGTCTAATGCCGAGGCAGAAGGCTCATCAAAGGTAAAGAGTAGCTGAATGTCATCAGCGAAGGAAGTAGTCTTAATCCCAGTCCGCGCGATCATTTCAGCCAAGGGGGTGAAGTAGACATTAAACAGGAGCGGGCTCAAGGATGAGCCCTGCGGAACTCCCCATTTAAGTGGTCTAGCGGGGGAAGTATAGGAAGGAGTGAATACCTGCTGTGTACGATCAGATAAATAAGAAGTGAGCCATTTCAGCACGGTGCCGCCTATGCCCAGGTCCCCCAGCCTTCTCAGCAGAGTCTGATGAGAGACGGTGTCAAATGCTGCTGATTGATCCAGCAGCACTAACACCGCCCTCGACCCCCGGTCCAGAGTCCATCTCACCGAGTCAGCCATTTCAATCAGGGCTGACTCCGTGCTGTGGCCAGACCGGAAGCCATGCTGAGAGACATGCAGAAGCCCATGAGATTCTATGTAATTGGCGAGCTGGAAGTGCGCCAATTTTTCCAGGATCTTAGCTGGAGCAGGCAGAAGAGAGATTGGCCTATAATTACTTGGATTATCAGGATCCAAGTTGGGCTTTTTCAGGATGGGAACCAAGGAGGCATGCTTCCATTTGGCAGGAAAACTACCCGTTCTCAACGAGTCGTTCCAGATATGGTTGAGGTAGGGGTTAAGAAGAGCTGCCAATTTCTTATATTGCTTTGCTGGCCAAGGGTCATTTGGTGATCCGGATTTGCATTTGAGTAGTTCTACAATGGAATCAGCTTCAGATATATCTGCGAATTCTAAAAGGGCAGGGGTCCGTGACTTCTGAGTAATAGGTTCCTCCTCCAGTTCTACCCAGCTAGAAACGGGAAAGGAGGTATAGATATTCTCAATTTTTTCCTCGAAGAATTCCGATAATTTGTCACAGAGAGTAGCAGGCTGGTTCCGAATTAGCACGTTAGGGTCCGTAAATGATCTAACAATGCTGACAATCTCCCTGGCGTTATGGCTTGCTTTGTTAATTCTGGAGGCCAAATAGTCCCTTTTATGCTCCACAATCAGTCTGCGGTATTCCTTGAGGACCGTCTTATAAGTAGCTTTGCTTTCCAAAGAATACTTCTGCCTCCAGGAACGTTCAAGGATTTTACACAAGGCTTTTTTCTGATGAAGCTCATCGGAATACCAGGGAGCTGATGGTACTGCACTGTAAGTTTTAATAGGCTTCAGAGGGGCCAATGCCTCCAAGGCCTGACTGATCCAAACGTCCAGATTGTCAACGCGCTTGTCGAGGTCAGACGCCGGGACAGGTTGCGAGTTTTTTAAATGATCCTGGAGTGACCCTACGGTGATACAACTCCAGTTTCTCCCTGAGGCCTTGGGAATGAGCGGTTCTGGACTCGGCGCAGTTTCGGGTTTATCCTCCCAACAGCGGGTTCGGGATATTCAGGCTCTGATTCCGATCTTTCAGCCTTTATCCCGAATCTCGGTCAGGTTGACGCTGCGGCTTCTAGGGCTGATGGCCTCCTGCATCCTTCTGGTGCATCACGCCAGGTGGCGGATGTGGGCTCTGCAGTGGGACCTGAAGTTTCAGTGGGCCCAGCATCAGCGCAACTTGTCCAACCATGTCTTGATCTCAGAGGGCACTGCAAGTCAGTTGCAGTGGTGGCTCAAGGACCGCGATTGGGTCAGCGGCAGATCCCTCTCCCTTCCACAACCGGAGCATGTAGTTGTGACGGACACGTCCCTCCTGGGCTGGGGGGGCCACATGGGAGAGGCGGAGATCAGCGGCCTCTGGTCTCCTGCGGAGTCCCGGCTCCACATCAACCTTCTGGAGCTGCGGGCGATGCGTCTTGCGCTGAAAGCATTGCTCCCCTCTGTCCGGGGGAGTGTAGTGCAGGTGTTCACGGACAACACCACCGCCATGTGGTACTGCAACAAACAGGGCGGGGTTGGGTTGTGGACCCTATGCCCGGAGGCTCTGCGTCTCTGGCAATGGCTGGAACATTAGGGCGTGACCCTGGTGGTTCAACACCTGGCAGGTTCTCTGAACGCCAGGGCGGACGAACTCAGCCGTCGGTGCATGATGGATCACGAATGGCGTCTGAACTCGGACGTGGCCCAAGGCCTCTTTCAGCAGTGGGGAGAGCCTTGGTTAGATCTATTCGCCACAGAAGAGAACGCGCAATGTCCTCAGTTCTGCGCGTTGGAATTTCCAAGGCGCCACTCGCTCGGAGACGCTTTTCGTCGCGAGTGGAGCTGCGGTCTGTTGTACGCCTTTCCGCCTATACCACTTCTGCCCAGAGTGCTGAAGAAGATCAGGCGCGACCGGGCCCAAGTCATCCTTGTGGCTCCGGACCGGGCACGAAGATACTGGTATCGCGAGCTACTCAGCATGTCAGTCGATCCCCCGATTCGTCTGCCTCTTCAGGAGGACCTTCTTTCGCAGCAGCAGGGGACAGTCCTCCACCCGAACCTGGCCAGTCTCCACCTCCATGCGTGGAGATTGAACGGCGACAGTTGAGGCCATTTGACTTGCCTCCTGAAGTCTGTGATGTGATTCTGGCAGCCAGGCGTGCCTCCACAAAATCGGTATACGCCTGCAGGTGGAACAAATTTGTGACATGGTGCACAGCAAAGGCTGTAGATCCACTCTCTGCCCCTCTTTCTGAGGTTCTCCTCTTTATTCTTTCTCTTGCCCAGCAGGGCTCTGCTCTGGGCACTATCAAGGGCTACCTCTCTGCCATCTCCGCCTTTTTAAGGCTACCAGATCAGCCCTCTCTTTTCAAGTCCCCGGTTGTAAATAGGTTCTTGAAGGGAATCACTCATATGTTTCCTCCTGTTCATTTCGTGATGCCTCAGTGGGACTTAAACCTTGTTCTGACTCATTTGATGTGCGCTCCTTTCGAGCCACTTCACAATTGCCCTCTTCGTCTTCTTATTCTTAAGACTGCTTTTCCTGGTTGCCATCACCTCTGCCAACAGAGTGAGTGAGCTCCAGGCTCTTTCTTTTAAGCCTCCTTTCCTTTCTGTCCATCCGGACAGGGTTGTGTTGAGAACGCGTCCCTCTTTCCTGCCCAAGGTAGTCACAGCCTTCCACATCAGGCAGTCCATCACCTTGCCCATCTTCTTTCCGCCTCTGCATCCCTCGAAAGAGGAAGAGAGTCTCCACCGTCTGCACCCAAAACGTGCGCTCTCCTTCTTCCTTGATCGCACACACCAGTTCTGGGTGGATGACCAACTCTTTGTTGGTTACGTGGGCGCTAAGAAGGGACGGGCGGTGCACAAACGGACCATCTCTCGGTGGGTCGTGTTGTGCATCAAGGCATGCTATTCTTTGGCTAAAAAGGAGCCTCCTGTGGGGCTGAGGGCCCATTCCACTCGGGCCACGGTGGCTACTATGGCCCTGGGCCGAGGAGTCCCCTTACAGGACATCTGTCAGGCAGCTACGTGGGCCTCGCTGCACACGTTCGCAAGACACTACTGCCTGGACAGCCAAGTCCAGAGAGATGGCTTTTTCGGCCGTTCCGTTCTCATGGACTTTCTGGTGTGATTATTGGTTCGCAGACCCACCTCCAGTGTTGGTATTGCTGGGGTATCTATTCTAAAGTAAGGAATCTAATAGTAACCTGTTTCTTTCAGATGCACAAGTTACTTACCTTCGGTAATGATATATCTGTAAGAAACAGTAGTTAGTATTAGATTCCTTACCGCCCCACCCATCCACCCCGTTCTGCGAACCGATATCTAGGGTTAAGGTTCATCACTTTTAGGGCCCTAGTTTCATGGCACCAGTGTTGGTTTTTATCATGGCTCTGCGTTTCTGGCGGGGAAAAGCTGTGTAAGAACTGACGTCAGCACGCAAGGGCGGTGTCTAAGTACTCCGACGTCATCACGGCTCCAACGACGACGGACGCGGAGCCGCGGACGACGCCTACCGATGCGCAGGGGCACTGCTACGCAAAACTTTCCAGATCCAGTCTGAAGCCTGGGGACATTCTAAGGTAAGGAATCTCATACTAACTACTGTTTCTTACAGATATATCGTTACCAAAGGAAAGTAACTTGTGCATTAAGTGTTCTTACCTCCTGTACTTCGCACCGGGACTCCCTTCTCGGCAGATGTTGCTATTACGCCTTAACTAAAAAAAGACTTATAGGAGCTCACTCTGCCAGGGCCACGTCTTCCTGATCAGTTCTGACTAGAGGTGTCGATGTAGCAGACATATGCAGACTGGCTACGTGTCCTCCTCTCCACACATTTGCCAAACATTACTGTTTGGAATCTAAAGTAAGAAGGGACAGACATTTTTCCCTCTCCCTACTTCAGGATTTTCCAGTATAAAAACAACATTTCTCCTCTCCCTCGTCCTTCAACTTATTGCTTGGGATTCTTTTCAAAGGTGAGGAATCTGCAGGTAGGAGTATCCATCAGAAGAACAAACTACTTACCTTCAGTAACGATCTTTCTGATAGATACATCTGCCAGTGGATTCCTCACCTTGTGAATATCCCCTTGCGTCAGCAACATTCGGAAATTCTTTTTGTAGCTTCGCGCCGACGTGGACGACGTCACAGAGGCACGGCATTGTGCGCGACTCCGATGCCGTCACCTACACCATAATAGGCCCACGCCAGGGTGGTGACGTCAGTTCCCTTTTTTCCACGTCGTCAACGCTAACGGTTTCTTGGGATCTTCTGTGTTATGGATAGTTACTTTGTTACTATTGTGAACTTTCGTCCTGTATCTGTTTGGTTTTGCTGTCTTCCATCGGGATGTCAACGAAGAAGACAGGTTTTAAGCCATGCAAATCATGTGGGAGGATGATATCCATCACCGATCCTCATCAGGAATGTCTATGGAGTCTGAGTCAAGGGTTGTCGATCCTGTTAAAAAATGAACCCGAAGGCTCTTCGAGAACGAGAGGCAAAACTTCTAGTTGCCAAAATGAAGGGTAAGGACTTCGAGATCAAGATTGAGATGTACGAGGTCGTGGTCAAAGTCGAGGTCGAGGTCCCGATCGAGGTCGGCGTCGAAGTCTGCTTCGGATCATGCTTCTGGTTCATCTAAAAAGAAGCACAAGAGAAAGAAGCACAGTTCGAGACAGCATTCCGGCAGGGAGTCGGACTCGAAGAAGAAGGCTTCTTCTCGAAGACATCATAAGGATACGATTTCTCCCTCTCCAGTTTGTAATCCAGAAGGTGAGGCTACTCCCTTACAGTCTCGGGTGCCTTCACCGGCTCCTGTGTCGAATCCATCTCCGGACCCGAATCAGTCATCGGAGCATGATGAAGGAGAAGAAGTTCCTCAGGGGTCGACAACTTCGGTACGACATCCCGAAGAACAAGAAGAACAGGAGGAGTTGGATCCGGTGCAGCCTCCTCAGGAGCAGCCGGTAGGCTCTTACCCTCAGTTTCCTGGTCCTGGTCGGGACCCATCGCATTTTCTAAACGCTATGTATGGCGTTTATGCGAGAGCAATGTTCCCCTCTGGTGCACCTGCTGGTCCCGTGGGTCCATTGGCTTATAATCTGGATGTGCTTCAGGCATATGCTCCGGCTCCTTTCCTGCCATTTATGCCGACGCCGACTCCACCATGGCATCTCTCGGCGCCACTGAGGCCGCCGGCTCCGGAGCGACCTCGTGATCCAATCCGGAGCTCGACGCCGGTTCCAGTTTCTCAATCGAAGGCGGCTCCACCTCCTCATTCGACGCCGGCTCCAGCTCCATCGGAGTCGTTACCGGATCCGATGACGTCGGTTCGAATAGAATGGTCAAGACGTAGAGCGCAGTGCCTTTTGGAGGAAAAGAGTTTTGGAGAGGCTGTGAGGTTGAAGAGGGAGAGCTTCAGGATCAGGAGGATTATTTTGAAGATTTGCATGATGCAAGTGGGCTGGAATTTTCACCAGAATGGGAGTTGCCCACGGTATCTGATGCTCCTTCTAAAGATGCGGCGCCTTACCATGTGGTAATTAAGAAGGCTGCGGAGCTCTTGAATTTGACTTTACCATCTGTGGAGTACAAATCGAACATCCTTACAGAAGTTCTCCATTCTTCATCCTCGGTGGTTGAGCCAACTCTTCCTTTTACTGAGGCTCTTACTGATCCCATATTGGAGGTTTGGAGTAGACCCCTTACTGCTCCTGCAGTGTCAAAGACAGTAGCAAGGCGTTATAGGGTGGTGCCTGGAGATCCAGAATTCTTGTCCACTCATCCTTTGCCGGAGAGTTTGGTGTTTCAGGCTGCTTGTTCGAAAAGATCTGCAGGTGCTTTTCCCCAGGTTCCTGGAGATAAAGACTCAAAGAAGCAGGATCAGAATGCTAAGAAGGTGTTTTCGTCAGGCAGTATGGCCCTAAAGTCTACTAATGCTACTTGTCTGCTAGGCAGATATGTCCATGCTTTGATGGATACAGTGAAACAGCTGTCGCCTAAGCTTCCTGAGGAGGATAGAAAAAACTTTAATGAAGTAGTATCTGACACGCAGGCAGCAGCTCGGCAGGTCATACAAAGGGGTATGAACACAGCAGATTCCGTGGCTAGGATCATGGGGTCTTCAGTCGCCACTAGAAGAGCTGCTTGGCTGAAGACGTCTGAGTTTTCTGCAGATGTTCAGGCTGCTCTGATGGATTTGCCTTTTGATGGCTCTGACCTTTTCGGAAAGAAAGCTGATGCTGCTTTGGAAAGGTTTAAGGATAGCAGGGCGACGGCAAGATCTTTGGGTTTGCAGATTAGAGGTTCTGTCTCCAAAAGGTACAAGGGTTTTGGAAGGTCTACTTTTCGTTCCTTTAAGCAAACCCAGCAGCAACAGAATCCTTTGTACAGGTCCTACAGAGGAAGACAAAGGGGTCGTTCTGGTGGACGTCAAGCCTCCTCCTCCTCCACTTCCTCCTCTAATACCCACCCCCCACCTGCAGCAGCAAAGCAGCCCTACATCCGCCATTCCGCATCATGCGGGTCCTGTGGGGGGTCGGCTTACTTATTTTCTACGGGATTGGGAATCGATTACATCAGATCTTTGGGTCCCTAATCTGGTAGAGAATGGGTATGCTCTTCCCTTTCGGGAGTTTCCCCCACATTACCCTCCTTGCCAAGGTTTTTGCTCTGAGGACCACCTGTTGCTCCTTCAGGAAGAAGTGAAAGCACTGTTCAAAAAGGGTGCGATAGAGGTGGTTCCGGAGCAGGAAAGGGGTCAGGGGTGCTACTCCCGGTATTTCCTGATCCCCAAGAAGGATGGCAGACTTCGTCCCATTCTGGATCTCAGGATCTTGAACCTTTACCTGAAGCAGGAGAAGTTCAAGATGCTGACCCTTGTGCAGGTTCTTCAAGCGCTGCTGGAAGAAGACTGGATGGTGTCGATCGAATTGCAGGATGCTTATTTCCATATACCCATTCTGAAGTCGCATAGGAAGTATCTCCGCTTCACGGTGGGATTGCAGAACTATCAATTTGCGGTTCTACCGTTTGGTCTTACTACTGCGCCTCGAGTCTTCCCCAAGGTGATGGCTGTGGTGGCTGCACATCTCAGAAGGTCAGGGATTCCAGTATTCGCTAATCTGGACGATTGGCTGATCAAAGCACAATCTCCGGAGGTAGTGCTCCATCATTTGCAAGAGACAACTCAGTTGTTGCACTGTTTGGGTTTTTCGATAAATGTACCCAAATCTCACCTGGTGCCCTCCCAGCGCAACCTGTTCATAGGTGCAGTACTGTGTGTCGTGCATTCCCTCCACCTCAAAGGATTCACGACATACAGGAAATGATTCCTTTATTTTACAATGGAGCGGTTGTTCCAGTCCTGAAGGTCCTTCGCCTGCTCGGTCTGATGGCTTCCTGCATTCTGTTGGTCAACAATGCACGCTGGCATATGAGGGCACTCCAGTGGTGCCTCCGCAGGCAGTGGTATCAACACAACGGGGATCTCAGGAAGTCTGTGAGGATCTCCAGAGAAACTGCAGTGGATCTGACTTGGTGGGGAGTGGAAGGTAACCTGTCTCAAGGGAAGCCCTTTCAACTGCCTCCAGCTGTGGCCACAGTGATATCGGATGCATCCACTCTAGGGTGGGGTGCTCATCTGGGGGATCTGGAGGTCAAGGGTCTTTGGTCTCCAGAGGAATGGTTGCTTCATATCAACCTTCTGGAATTGCGGGCGATACGTCTGGCGCTCAAGGCCTTCCTCCCTTCTCTTCGCGGGCAGTCGTTTCAGGTCCTGACGGACAACACCACCGCAATGAGGTATGTCAACAAACAGGGAGGAGTAGGGTCGCAGTGTCTTTTTCAGAGAGGCTCTGCGCCTCTGGTCCTGGGTTCAGGACCATCAGATTTGTCTGACGGCAAATCATCTGGCCGGAGTTCTGAACGTGCGTGCAGACAGTCTCAGTCGGGAGTTCTCCGCCGACCACAAGTGGAGGCTTCATCCAGATGTAGTTCGTCACGTCTTTCGGGCGTGGGGAACTCCTCGGGTGGACCTGTTCGCCACTCACGAGAATGCTCACTGCCCGTCATTCTGCAGTCTCCAGTTTCCGATGCAGGGAGCCTTGGGGGATGCGTTTCAGTTGAGTTGGGATTCACAACTCCTTTACGCGTTCCCTCCCATACCCTTGATTCCTCGGGTTCTGGGGAAGATTCGCCAAGACTGGGCCCAAGTCATATTGATCGCCCCAGATTGGCCAAGAAGGGCGTGGTACACAGATCTTGTCCACCTCTCCTCGTGCCCCCCGCTCCGTCTCCCTCTCAGGGCAGACCTCCTCTCTCAGATGGAGGGGCAGGTTCTACACCCCCACCTCCAGGCCTTACAACTTCATGCCTGGAGATTGAACGGGGCAACCTGAATTCCTTTTCTCTCCCACCTGATGTGGTGGATGTCATTTTATCGGCTAGGCGTGACTCCACCAAGTCCATCTATTCGTATAGGTGGTCTAAATTTGTATCCTGGTGTGGAGAGAATTTTGTTGATCCTTTGATAGCTTGGTTGTCAGAAATACTTCAGTTTGCACTTTCATTGGCCCAGCAGGGTTTTGCTGTAGCTACGGTAAAAGGTTATTTCTCAGCTTTATCAGCTTTTATCTGTTTACCGGATCAACCATCTTTGTTTAAATCTCCCGTTGTACTGAGATTTTTAAAGGGTTTAACTAATAAGTTTCCGCCTACTCCCTTTATTGTGCCTCAATGGGACTTGAACCTAGTCCTTACATATTTAATGGGTTCTCCTTTTGAGCCTTTACACAGGTGTCCTTTGAGACTTTTGTCTTTTAAGACTGTTTTTCTTGTCGCAATTACCTCGGCAAGGAGGGTAAGTGAGCTTTAAGCTCTTAGTTCAAAGCCCCCATTCTTGACCATTCATGCTGAAAGACTGGTTCTTAGGACCAGGACTGCTTTTCTGCTAAGGTGGTCACTCCTTTCCATTTAGGACAGTCCATTACCCTACCTAACGTCTATCCTCCCCCTCACCCTTCTAAGGAGTAGGAGCGTCTTCACCGTCTGGACCCTAAGAGGGCGGTGAGCTTTTACCTTGATAGAACTAAAGACTATCGAGTGGATGACCAGCTCTTTGTGGGATTTGCTGGCTGCAAGAAAGGACGAGCTGTGCACAAGTGCACACTCTCAATCAAGATGGATCATACTATGCATCAAGATCTGCTACGTGGCTGGTAAGGAACCTCCAGAGGGTATAAGGGCTCATTCTACTAGAGCAAAGCCATCAACATCTGCTTTGTCTAGAGGTGTTCCTGTAGAGGACATTTGTAGAGCAGCGACATGGGCCTCTCTCCACACTTTTGCAAAGCATTACTGCTTGGATAGCGCGATGAGGAGGGATGGCCATTTTTCGCGTCTGTCCTTCAAGATTTTCTGGTATAGGAGAGTGCACACCCTCCTCCGGGAGTGGGGACTTCTGTGGGACTCTATTCACAAGGTGAGGAATCCACTGGCAGATGTATCTATCAGAAGAACAAGTTACTTACCTTCGGTAACGCTTTTTCTGGTAGATACACTATCTGCCTGTGGATTCCTCACATGCCCACCCGCCTCCCCGTTGTCCACTCTTCTATACATTAGATAATGGAAATGTTTTAATGTATATATGTTATTCTTCTTGAATTACTGCATTGTCCTTACACTGTGCGTGTTATCTTGACTATTGTATGCTGTGTATATATCTACTATTGTCGGTCCCTCCGTGTGCCTCGAATGCTCGGAAAAAAGGGCAGAACTGACGTCATCACGCCGGTGTGGGCCTATTATGACATCATTGGATTTGCGCGCGATGCCGTGCCTCTGTGACGTCGTCCACATCGGCGCGAAGCTACAAAAAGAATTTCCGAATGTTGCTGACTCAAGGGGATATTCACAATGTGAGGAATCCACAGGCAGATACTGTATCTACCAGAAAAAGCATTACCGAAGGTAAGTAACTTCATCTGCTGGATACTCTACATGCAGAGTCCTCACTGCCCCCTCTACCTCTTCCCTTCTAGTGAAGATACAATCCTTATGATTTAAAAACATATGTATACCTTTTAATAAGTTATTAGTCCCGCACTGCACCAATATACAGTTTTCAGTTCTCTCAAAAGTTGTGGCAAAAACAGAATAGAACTACCTTTGGGATGTCGGTCCCAAGGCTTTATGACTCCACATGATGTAATCAGGACTACACGTTTGACATCATAACAAAGTCAACTTCACCATCGGGCGTCAGAGAGCTATTACTGTAGTTTTCAAGCTCCAGTCTTAACCTGGGAGCCTTCAACTGTAAGGAACTGGCTGGTAGAAAGAGTATCATTACCAAAGGACTGTAACTTTTTCATTAGTGCAGAGGCAGTGTTAAAATAAGATCCTTTTTAAAGTACTCAGTTAAAAAGAAATGCAACATTCAAGCACCCCAACCACATACATAGTACCGAAGTGGCACAATGCCTTGTATGTATACATGCTTGTGTTGCCATCTGAATGCAACATTGCACTTTGGTAAACGTGGCACAGTGTATAGGACTTGGATTATACAATTGTCTAGCATTTTGCTATTATTAACCGGTTATGTTGCTATGTCTTTACTAATGCTACTAAATACACTCCTTACTTTTCCAAACTTCAATCTACTTCCCGTAGCTAAGTCCTACCCCAAGCCATGCCCAGTCCCAGCCGTTTAGGTTGGTCAGATAGGTTGCTTGTTGGGAAGCCTCAGTCCCACTCTCACCTCATATAATTGACAGAGCTTCGCCTCCGAGTTCATTTCATGGTGACTTTTAATCCTGTATCTGTCTTAAGGACCAGTGTGAGAAGTTGGCCTGGTATATGATGTCCACTATTCTAGTGGGCACCTTGCACAACCGTTATTGATGGTAGGTTATAAAGTCAACCTTATAGAAATCTATCCTAGTGGTAGCTGTGGAGAGCAGCCTTCAGGCTAAGACTTGGAGACGAGTTAAGCAAGTTGTTTTACCAATTATAATCTATTGAATGATCAAATGAAAGCACACCACACAAGGTATATATCAAATTATGTATTTATTCTAAACACAACCCCTCTGCACTCTTTATGAGGTCAGAGGTAAAAGTACAATACAAGGAACTTAATTAGCATACGATAAGTTGCACAGTATACGTTATGCCCTAGGGGCCTCACAAACCATATACTAAAATAGTCGTATAAGAACCACGTGAGAATTAGAAAGCAGGCCTAGGGTCTGTGGAATCGCTGGGACTGCCTAGAACCACCAAAGATTAGGATGTAGGAGGCCCACGGGAGACGTGGGCGGTGTCTAAACACAGCCGCGGGTTACCATTGACTTTCTATGGAGAACAAACAAGTTACAAAGTTACAGTTTAGGGGTACTTCTAGGTGAACTACGATGGAACCCTTTTAGACTAGGACACTTCGAGAGTCAAGACCCATGGGAGCACCGGAGTACTCGTGTTACCTCACCCAGGGAAGCCGGGTGCATAGGTGCCTTTTGGTGTCGGGTTTCGTCATCGATTCCAATGGAGAGCTGTGAAGAAGTGCTGCAGGCGACCAGAGGAAAAGTGTCCGGGTGGATCCAAGAGTGGATCGGAGATGTGAAGAACCTGAAAGCAGAGGAGACAGAGTCTGGGCCACTAGCCAGTGACCAGGATGGCAAAAGGAAGATGCCGGCCGATGTCGGGTGATTTCAGGTGAAAAGGTGAAGCTTGTCTCTTCAGCCACGAGGACCAGGAGGCGTTGACGACGAAGAGGAGCTGGATTTGAGCTGTCCCACGAAGGATCAAGTTGACTGCGGTGTCGATATCCGGATTGGACCCAACAAGCCTTGGCAAACGCAATCCACACAGGATGTTGAGATGGGCTTTCGGTGCAGACCAGCAAGGTCTGAGGAACTCCCCCTTTGGAGAAGAGTTGGAGCAATCCTGGAGCAACCAGGAACGATGAAGAAAGTGAAGATTGGTCTTCGTGGGGGCTCACTAGCCTACGGACACGGAACAGCAAAGACTCGTTGAGCTGAAATGCACATAGCGGGCCCACGGGACACTCGTGGAGTGTGAGACTCTGAGATTCGGTGCAAAAGGTGCTCGGGGCTGGGACTTCAAGCACCCCAATGCACAACTTGGGGTTTCCTCAGCAAGTAGGTGCAGGTTGCAAAATGCAGGATGTACAGGAGTTCCAGTCCCACGTCTCTCGTGTCCACCACAGGTCTCAGCTTTGCTGGGAGCGCAGGTCAGCATCAGAGATGTCTGGCAGTCCGTGTCCTGTGTCTCAGATTCTTCGGGATCCGGCGGGAGCCTCGAAAATGCAGACCGGCAATGCAGTTGGTGCTTGTTTGAACAGGGTGGTCACTCCTTGACCTCGAGGGAGATTTCTTCCGTCTTCCAGTCTATATGGAATGTCGAAGGTCCAAGATATATGTTGCAGAGTTTCGTCCAGGGTAATCTAAAATCCCTGGGGCTGGGTTCCTATACTTATACTACGTTTAGGGGTTGGACTAACTCTAAAGTCCCTCCTATGGGTGGACCTGGGGAGGGGGTGATTACACCCCTTCCCCTTTGTCCAGTTTCGCGCCAGTGCTGGGGCTGAGTGCCCCAGCAACCGGTTTGAACTGGGAAATGCATGGAGCACCTTGTGTGTCCCAGGCAATGTCTGAAAAGCATTCACTGAATGCAACCCTCCCTGCCCCAATACACTAAAGCCTGTCTGGGGAGGCGCTAGCAGCAGGACGGCAGACTCGTGTCTGTGGCAGCAGCATCATTTTGGGAAGCTGGGGCTGGGGCTCTGTTTAACCGGGTTTAACAGTAACTTCATGTCTTCATGTCTTCACCCTCTAGAAGGGTGGAATGCTACCCCCGCCACCAGAATTGGCGGGGGGGTTAGTATTCCAAAGCGTTTGACACGTTACACGACATGTTTGATAAAGCCAAACCAAAATTAGCATTAACTGCGAGGATTATAATACACTTAAGAGTATATGGCATGGTTATATGATAGAACAGCTATAAGGAGATGGTTCCGAAAGCTGCAGAGGGGCTCAGCTCATGCTAGGGCACCCTCTCACACAAAACCAAGCACTCTCCCTCCAGGATTGTCAAGGCCTGCCATAGGAGTGACTTATAGGTTACTATGTGTCTATATATAAGGTAGATATAGATATACTATATCTTACCCAGGCTGTAAGTACAGACCTGTGGTGTCAGTTTGGAAGGCTAACCAGGGGTGGCACAATACATGCTGCCGCCCCTGGTAGGCCTAGGGTTGCACCTATGCCCTGGGTACCTAAGGTACCATATACAGGGGCTCACAAGATGACCCAGTAACCAATCTGGTATATACCTAAAGTACATGGTATCAATTTAGAGAGAGTACAGCTAGGCTGTGGGCCTGATTAGCAGGGCCACAGCCCTACTAAAGTCGAAAAACCAGTTTATCACAACAAAAAGTGGGGGTAACTAGGAAGCAGACCCTACTCTCCTACAACCAGGATGCAAACATTAAAAAGCTGTAAGCTAATATGGCGCCGGAGAGACCTCGTGACTATTTGGAGAGTTGTTTCCCTATGTAAAGTAATGGTTAAATGCAATCTGTGAGGCAGCAAAAGGTTTTTAGCAAGTCAGTCCTGCTGTACTATGGTAATGAATTCGAATTTGACCTTTACACTGTAGATATAAATGAGGACGTTTATTAGATCAGTTACTCGAAATAACTTGTTTATCAGCTTTACATTTCAAGTGCAAAAGAGATACCAAAAAATGAAAACCTAAACATGATACCGCTACATTGCTGCCAAAGATAGATTAACAGCATTGATTTTCTTTCATTTAGGCCCTAAAGGAGAGGAAAGGATGTCTGTTGTAATGCATAATATTCACAAACTGAGAATTAAAACCTTGAAACGTGTAGTAAGGAACATTGGGCCCATCGAGGTGAATATTTGGGAACCAGAAGAAGAGGCCCCAGACAATGAGGCACTCTTATATGACCGATTCTCCATGGGGACAAGCCTGAGCAGAAGCACTCTCACAGAGTTTGGTAAACCCCAGGTTTATAGTGATGCAGACACCGGCGATACACTTTCTGAGGCTTTGATGACGGAAGAACCCATTCCAAGGTATTTCAGTGCTGACGTACTTAACAAAATGCTCATTCATGTTATTATTTCTCTTTGTTTTCTGCTGTTTTTAGCCGGGATTTCCTCGATTTACTTAGTCATTGAGATGGATAATCTGTTTTTTATTGATATTTTTTATACCGAATATGAACATATCTTGACGAGAGACGTTGCTTTACCTATGAAGGCTTTGTCATTTGAAGATGGAGACCAAGCACTTGTGCATTGCACCAATGGTTAGAGTTAACCCTTTGCAGCTGGAGGAGTAAGCTTCCTTCTACCAAAGTACTGTCGTCCAGATAGCAATCTAAAGCCAAAGGCAGAGGCAAGGATAGCACCAATCCGCTGGCACTACTATATACACATTTATCAGCAACCAGTGCTTAATTTGTAAAGTAGTAGGTGCCGGGGACCAAACTTTTGTGGAAAATCCTGCAGTCAGTGTAGCGTCCTCCCCAGCCCGGGAGCATGCAGAGGACCACAACACACGGAGCTCTGGTGTGCACATCTTTATTCAACTGCATGCACTGGGAGGAGGATGTGGCCTAATGGTCTGGTCTAGGACGGTGGATCTGAAATCTGGGGAGTCGGCTTCGAGTAGCTGCAATGACTCTCAACATCCTTTGATTCTGGGCCTCCCAGTGCCTTTTGGGTTCTCCGGGTGCCTAACAAACATGAATGTGTCCTTGTGTAACGTAACTGGTTCTCATGTAAAGTGATCTCATACCTGATCCCTTCGGGTCAAGTTCGCGCTATATAAAACTCCGGGGGGGAAAACTGAACATATTGCATCATTAACTTTATTGACCACACCCAGATACCCTCTCAATTGATAATGTACTGCTTGTAAGGAGTCCGCTGAGGACCAATAGAGACCATGTGCACATAAGCACACAACACAACATCTCTCCCTTTGTTAAATAAAAAGTACCGACAACATATGTACATTAGATCCTCCTCAAAGAGTCGTTGAAGTGCTAGCACCAGTCTTCCAGATCAAGTTGTATGACATCTCAGATGAAAAGCCAAATGCTTGACTTGGGCACTCAGGTGGAACTGCTGCACTTGTGAGGTCTGGTATTGACGAACATTGAGGAAGATCTCTGTTTATGGTTCTTCCAGATTGCTGAAGGGTCACTATGCGTCCTTTACTGACCACAACATTTAGTGGATCAGCGTCAAACAGAGAATCAGTTTTACAGGTCAGTTTGTGCATGACAAAGACCCGGTCTCGTTTAAACAAAAAGGTGTATCTGACAGAGACTTCTAGTTGCATATTTCTTACCTTTGGAATTCCCAGACGTCAGGCTGGATTCGGAAACTTTAGCTGAGCAATACCCCTTGGGCGTGACGTCGGGTGGCTCCATTCGGCTCCACATAACGTTGTCGGCGTCGTTAGTGTTGGTTATGACGTCGCAGTGCTTATATAGGCACCACCCAGGCACGTGGATGTCTGTTCTTTTCTTTCCGCAACAGTTAAGTGCCAATCCAGGAAGAGTTACCCCTCAGCTGCTTTTTGGCAGGCTTTTTCTCGACTTTTGTTGAATTCTAGGATTTTTTCTAACAGCGTGTGTGAGGGATTTCGTCGGGAAAGACAGGTTTCAAGCTGTGCTGGGCCTGTTCCCGCATGATGCCGGTCACCGATCCCTATCGTGTTTGTCTCTGGTGTCTTAAGCGCGACTATGACTCAAAGTTGTGCTCGGACTGCCGGGCCATGGCTCCGAAGGCCTTGAGGAAGCGGGCTATGAAGCTTCTCGCGACCTGGCAGTTGACACTGTCCAGCGAGACTTTGCAGGGGTCCCGGTCCCGATCAAAGAAGAGGAGGTCACGGGACCGCTCCTCTTCCTCCCACTTGAGGTCCTCTGGACACTCGATTAAGAGGTATAAGAAGAAGAAGTACAAGCTGACTTCATTTTCGCCTCAACTGGTATCCGTCATCAAGAGAGATAAGGAGCACCGATACGCTAATGAACGAGTTTTACAAGGCCATCCTCTGTGTTTCTGAGCTGAACGCCCTAGCTGGTGAGCCTTTGGGCCCCACAGAGTCAGAAGGGGCCCCATTGGGATTGACGGTGTTGGCTACGGCCATGGCACCGGTGGGGCCTCAGAGATCCGATCACGGAACGACGCTGGTCGTACTATCACTACCTCACCTGGCGTCGGCTAGGAAGTCGGTGCCTGTGACATCACCAATGCCCATTAGAGGCACTAGCCCCATCCTCATCCACGATGACACGGAGCCGGAACAACGTCATTCGACGCCAATTCCGACTTCGATGAAACACAGAGGTTCTATGTTGTCGCCTGAGCACTCTGAAGATGTGCTAGGCTCAGGAGAGGACTGGAAGGGGTCTGGGCACCCTCTTGAAAACCTGGATGTCTCGGAGGAGAATTTGCACTTGTATGGGGAACTTTGGGAGGCCAGTGGACTGGATACTTACCCAGATACTGGCATTCTCTCTCCACCAACAGTGGCTACGGAGGAGGAGGCATCCTATGCCATGTTTGTAAAGAGGGAAGCTGAGTTCCTTGGACTAGAGCTGCCCTCAGTGCAGGTTAGGACTAATCTCCCTCACTGAGGTGCATTAACCTTGGGCTTCCACTTCCGAACCCCTTTGGCCCTTTAATGAGGCACTTACTGATGTCCTTCTAGGTACAGGGTCCAAACCTAGCACAAGGGCTCCTGTTAATAGGACGATTGCACGCCGCCATCACCCAGCTCCGGGGGACCCAAAGTTCCTCAGCCAGAACCCCACCCCAGAAAGTTTGGTGGTGCAGACCTCTACGTCCTAGGGTGCATTCTCTTCCGCCCCTCCGGATAGGGTATCCAAGACTCTGGACTCCTTCGGAAAGAAGTTGTTTTCTTCCCCCAACCTGGCAATGCAGTCGGTAAATACCGCATGCTTGTTGGGCCGTTTCTCCCATTACCTTTGGGAGACGTTGCGCAAGTGCTGACACAGGTCCCGGAGGAGGCCCGGGCTGTGCTCTCCCAATCTGTCATGGTTGGGAGAGAGGCAGTAAAATTCACCATATGGTGTGGTCTAGATGCGACTGATTCGCTGGGCAGATCGATTTCAACGAGGGGGGCCTTGAGGCGCCGCACCGGGCTTCGAATAACTGGCTTCTTGTGCAATGTCCAAGCCAATCTGATGTGTACGTTATGAAAGGGGGTTGCCCTTAAATACAGCGGACCTGGGTCCATAGATAGGTACAAAAGAAAAGCTGGTCCGTGTAGAAAGAACGTTATTTGGTATTACTTTATACCAATAAACACCACATACTGTTAAATATAATGAAGTAGAATTACAGTTGCAATATTCAAATTCAAATTGCATTTATTTAAGCAAAAGTTTACTCATGTAAATTTCCGACAAGGAGTTTGTCATAGATTGTCGACATTCATTCAATGTAATTGTTCAGTCATTACATTAAAAAGTGCTCTCAGTGCGAGAAGGAGGGGAAGTTCTTTCTACACGGATCAGCTTTTCTTTTGTTCCAAGCCAATCTGATGGACATGCCCTTTCATGAAACCCATCTTTTTGACGAAAAGGTGTACTCGGCCAAGTCAGATTCAAGGACTCTCGAGCTAAGGCCAGATCCTTGGGCCTCTCCTCTACCCCCATGGCCAGTCTTCCTTTTGCCTCTTTCATGGCTACAGAAGGGGTTTCCAGCCCTGTCAGCCCTATCCCAGCAACCGTCCCGCACAGACTGCCCAAGCCATGCTAGGACATGGACGCAGTGCATTCTGATCCAGGAATGGAGGCCAGAAGTCATCGACCACACTGCCCCCAGCAGCCGCAGCCTCTAAGCACTCCTAGGCTGATTCTGCAGGACCTCACTACTCCATTTGGTGTGAGAATTCGTCATCATCACCACCACTGGAGATCCATAACCTCGGACAAGTGGGTCTTGCAGATCGTCTAGTTGGTCTATTCTCTACCTTTTCTTTCTTTCTTCCTCCTATTCTGCCAAACCAGGAACGGCTGACGGAGGATCATCCAAAGTTGCTCCAAGAGGACGTTACAGCGGTCTTTCTATGGCCAAGGGAGCTATAGAAAGGGTCCCAGTTTCAAAAGTAGACCGTGGCGGTTATTCCCTCTTCTTTCTGATGCCGAAGAAAAACAAGGGGTCACGACCCATTTGGATCTTCGAACCGGCAGTCTCTTCCTCAAGAAGGAGAAATTCATAAGGCTCCGGTCTTGTCTGCCGTAGACCAAGAAGACTGGATGGTAGAGTTGGGCCTGCAGGATGCGTATTTTTACATTCACACTTGGCAGGGCCACAAGCGTTGCCTGCGGTTCAAGGTAGGCCATGAGCACTTTCACTTTACCAAGGTGATCACAGTGGTTGCAGCTGATCTGCGCAGGTTATGGGTATCAGTCTTTCCCTACCTCGACGACTGGATGTTGAAGGCGTCCTCAACCCAGGCAGTCTTCTCCCACCTTCAGACTATGACAAACCTCCTGCATCCGCTGGGGTTCTCTATAAATGTGCCTAATTCACACATGACTCCTGCCCAGACGCTTCCTTTCATCGGAGCAGTTCTGGACACAGTGCCGTTTCAGGCCTATCTTCCCGAGCAGCGAGTCTGGGATATTCAGGCTATGTCTGTCCTGGATTTCGGTGAAACTGACTCTGAGGCTGTTGGGCCACGATTGGGTCAATGGCAGACTTCTCTCCCTTTCCCAACCAGAACTCACAGTCATGACAGACGCGTCACATGTGGGATGGGACGGCCACCTGGGAGAGGTGGCGATCAGGGGACACTGGTCTCCGGCGGAGTCGAGGCTCCACATAAATAACTTGGAGCTCTGAGCGATTCGGTTGGCATTGAAAACATTTCTTCCCTGTATCAAGGGGAAGTTAGTGCTGGTGTTCACAGACAACACCCTCGCCATGTGGTACTGCAACAAACCAGGTGACAGGCTCTTCGTCTCTGGACATGGCTGGAACAGCAGAGCACAACCCTGGTGGTTCAACACCTGGCAGGTTCCCTGAACTCCAACGTGTACGAACTTAGCTGTCGATTCCTAGCTGATCGTGAATGGCGTCTCCAGTCATGGGTGGTGCAAGGTCTCTTTCAGCAGTGGAGAGAACCTTTGTTAGATTTGTTCGCCACCAAAGAGAATGCGCAGTGTCAGCGGTACTGTACGCTGGAGTCTCCAAGGCGGATATCGCTCGACAATGCTTGGCGAGCTCAGGACTGTTGTACGCCTTTCCGCCCATACCACTCCTGCCCAAGGTTCTGAAGAAGATCAGGAGCAACTGGGCTTAAGTCATTCTTGTGGCTCCTGACTGGGCAAGGAGAGTCTGGTATCCAGAGCTTCTGAGAATGAGTATCGATCCTCCGATCAGGCTGACCCTTTGGGAGGATCTTCTGTTGCAGCAGCAGGGGAGGGTTCTCCACCCAAACTTGTCACCTCTGCGCCTCCATGCGTGGAGATTGAGCAGATACATTTGATCGCTTTTGACCCCCAACCCAGTCTGTCATGATATTCTGGCGGCCAGCTGGCCCTCCACTAAGATGATATACGCCGCCGTTGGCAGAAATTTCTATTATACTGTACAGAAAGGTCCATTGACCCAGGTTGGGCTTCTCTTTCCACTGGCCTTCTGGCCTTTTATTCATTCTAACCCTTACCCAGCAGGGCTTTGCTTTGGAAACTCTCAATGGTTACCTTTCTGCTCTGTCTGCCTTTTTGCAGCTGCCAGACCAGCCCTCCTATTGTAAATAGATTTCTAAAAGGGCCTTAAGTGGGACCTTAATTTGGTCCTTACCTATTTGATGTGTGTTCCCTTTGAGGCTTTGCACAGTTGTCCCCTCCGGCTGTTGACCGTCAAAACAGCTTTCTTAGTGGCAATTACATCTGCCACTAAGAGGGTGGGTGAGTGAGTTGCAGGCGTTATCTTGCTCACCTCCTTATCTTATGGCGTTTCCGTACAAGGTGGTGCTTTGAACCAGGGCAAATTTTTGCCCAAGGTTGTGACCCCATTCCATCTAGGTCAGGTCATCACTTTGCCCACCTTCTTTGCTTCCCCGCATCCCTCTAAGGAAGAGGAGCCTCTCCCCTGGCTGGACTCAAAAAGAGTGTTGTCGTTCTACCTTGACCGCACAAAAGAGTTCCGGGTGGGTGACCAACTATTTGTGGGGTGCGTGGGAGTGAAGAAGGGAATGGCAGTGCAGAAAAAGACCATCTCTCGTTAGGTTGTTCTCTGCATCAAGATCTGTTATACATTGTAAAAGAAGCAGCCTTCTGAGGGATTAAGGGCCCAATCCACCAGAGGAAAGGCTGCGACTACTGCCTTGGCTCGGGGTGTCCCAGTCCAAGACATCTGTCAGGCAGCAATGTGGGCATCTTTGCACACGTTTGCAAAACATTACTGCATGGATAGTCAGGAGCACAGGGATGGACATTTTGCCCATTCCGTCCTGCAAGACTTTTTAGTATAGGATGTGACTCCGCAACCCACTGCTGGGTTGGTTGGGGTCGGGTATCTGATTCAAAGGTAAGGAATCTGCAGCAAGCAGTCTCTATCAGATTAACAAGTTACTTGCCTTTGGTAACGCATTATCTGGTAGAGACTCTAGCTGCAGATTCCTTACAGCCCCATCCAACCCGCCCACTTTGCATACCGATATTGTAGGACTAGGGTTGTTCCCCCTTTCAGGGCCTATCAGTTACTTTGTGGCTCTGTACTTCTGGCGTGGAAAAAATTAAAAGTACTGACGTACGCACGCCTGGGTGACGCCTATATAAGCACTGGTTTGTAACCGACGACGTCACGCAGACCCGAATGGAGCCACCCGATGTCACGTGCAAAGTGGTATAGCTCAGCAAATGTTTCCGTATCCAGCCTGACGCCTGGGAAATTCCAAGGTAAGGAATCTACAGCTAGATAGTCTGTACCAGATAATGCATTACTGAAGGGAACTAACTTGTTCCTCGAGCGCATTGTCGCTTTTCGGCATAAACCTTCATCTTGCTTTTGTTAGAAGTGTCAGTGAATCAAACCTCGTTCGGGTTGTTTGACCGGCTGTTGGTCCATTGTGGATACTTTGTTTCAAGGGCTCACCTTAACAGCAAGGTGGCAGGTCTTTTTCCTATTGTAGAATGGGGAGTATATCTGTAAGCATGGAGGGCTGGACACAGAGCTGGCTTGAGATCAATCCTTTCTACTGTTACGCGATGAATCACTCTCTTTAAGGAACCCATAAATCATTCAATCACACCATTTGCCTGAGGCCTAAGAGGTGTGCTTTTCTGATGCTTAATGTTCAAATGACCAAGAACGTCCTTAACCTCTGTGCTATTAAAGGGTGGACCATTGTCAGATTTAAGACCGGAAGGCACACCCCATGCTGCAAAAATATCAACCAGCCTCTGTCATGGGTGGTTGCCGATAAATCTTCTTCTAGGGGAAAATGTGAGTACTCATCTATAACTATTATCCGATGATGTCCATTACTGAGGGGCCCGAGAAGTCAAATGCACGTCTCACCCACACCTGTTTAAGAAGGTTATGTGTGTATATATATATATATATATATATATATATATATGTATATATGTGTGTGTATGTATGTATATGTGTGTGTGTGTGTGTGTGTGTGTATATATATTTTTTTTATTGTGTTTATTGAATTTTAAATGCAAACAAATCGTCATTGGACAATTGCAAAGTATCAGCTGTTCACAACATTGAGTTTCACAGAATTATTATCAACACATGGTATTAATATAGCCGGAACATTAGATGTAGATCTGACCCACAGGCAGACTAAATGGGGGATGAAGGTCATCGACGGGTGAGCCGGGGGTCGGGGATTGATCAGTGGAGTCTTGTGTTAGGGTGTGGAGGCATGTGCGACAGGGCACCCAGACATCCCTGTGGGGGGCTGTAGGTTAGCATAGTCTCCCCCATGCTCTCGCAGCAGCCCATACTTTCGAGCCAATCTGAATGAGTGGGTGGTCTGGCACTACCCCAGCATAATACTATCTCCTTTTTGCCCAGCAACAGAGCAATAGAAACCAGGCGGCAAGAAGCGTGAGGCACATTTTGTGTATAGCCCAGCAGGGCCACTTGGGGGTCTGGGGTCATAGCATGTTCAGACATGGCAGAAATGTGTGTATATAAAGCCACCCAGTAGGAAGCTACTGCTGGGCAAGTCCAAGTTAAATGCGCAAAGTCCGCTTCGGGGGTGTGGCATTTCAGGCAGTTATCGGATCTGTAGTGATAGAATTTGGCAATGTCTACTGGGGAGAGATAATATTGGTGTAAGTATTTGAAGTGTAATAGCTTGTGTCTCTGTTTAATAGAAATGCTTTTGATTTTTGCACATCAGTAGTTCTACATCTGGTCTGTAAGTGGCATCCCCAGCTCCCTTTCCCACGTCCCTCACTTCCGTGTGGTAGTATCTTGTTTCAGGGTCAAATGTGAATGATAGAATCTGGATTTCATGTGACTTTCGTCTGTGGCCGTGACCAACGTTGTCATGGATGGGAAGTCGCCGGGTGGGAGCTGGTAGTAGGGCAAAAGTGATTGCAGTGTTCTGTAGTCTCCTGAAAATAGAGGTCCATGTAAGGCATATTACATGCTGTTGTAATATCTGTCAAGTGTAAAACATGGCAGTTGGGAGACAGGTCGCCCATGGTGGACAAGGAGCATGGGTCGAGTGTGCACTTAACTAGTGCATCTTGTGTAAGCGGGAGCCATGGGTTTACTGGGAGGGGGAGGGCACCGGAATAGAGTGGACCCCCACCCAGCGTCCCTCATATCTTACACCATGCCCTGCATGTCATAGAGACCGTTTGTATATCCTGGACCTCCAGCAGTATACCCTTGGGTAGAATCTGTGAATCTGAAAGTCCTTCTAGTTGTGCGCACTCAGAGCGAATGTACGGAATGCGGGCGTCAGGGTGTTACCATCGGTAAGTATAGTGGCATTGGGAAGCTAGATCGTAAAAGTAGAAATCTTGAACTCCAAACCCCCTCATTTGCAACGGCGAGGAAGAGTGTCCCAGCGAACTCTTGGGTGGCCTCCCGCACACACCAGGCACTGTAGGGTGCTACGTAGTGTGCAGAAAAAAGTATGTGGCAGCACAAAGGGGATATTTGTGAATAAATATTTAAACCTGGGTACCACCATCATCTTAATTATGGCCACTCGTCCCGCCATAAAGAGTGGCAGTCTGATCCATCTGTCTACTTGCATTGTTACGAGATGTCATAGCCAAGCCATAATTTGTAGGATCTTATCTCTTTTTCTATGAACATGAATGCCAAGGTATTTGGTGCCATCTTTCTGCCAATCTAAGGGGGGAGTCTACGGGTAATGCTTGAATGGCATCTGTCAGTGGAAAGAGCTCTGATTTTGCCCAGTTGATGCCGAATCCTTAGAGGTCCCCTGATCTTACTATTTCTTGCATAATTGTGGGTAGATTGTCTTGTGGGTGTCTGATAAAAAGCAGATTATCGTCTGCGTATAGAGAAAGCAATAGAGGACCATGTGTTAGTTGTAGACCGCAGTGACAATGGCGGTCCTGTAGGATGCGGACTAGTGGGTCCGTTGCGGCTATGAAAAGAGGGGACAATGGGCACCCCTGTCTGGTGCCTCGGAATATGGGAGAGATGTCTGAACGTGCGCCATTCACCCACAGGCAGGACGTGGGTCTGATATATAATGCATAATCAATGCGAGTTATTGGGGGGGGGGGTACACCCAATTTACATAGGATAGAGCGTAGAAATGGCCAATCGAGTGAGTCAAATGCCTTCTCAGGGTCTAATAGAGCCAAAGCTTCTGGTGTAGTAGAAGAGACTTTTTTAAGCACCATGAATATGGTGCAAAGGTTTAGTGAGGTCAACTGTTGCGGTACGAAGCCAGATTGAGCTGGTGAGATCTGTTCCATCAATAAGGCAATTCTAGTAATGAGTAGCCTTGCTAATATTTTATCTAAATTCAGCAAAGAGAGGGGGCGATAGGAGATGCAGCTACTGGGGTCCTTGCCTGGTTTTAGAAGTCTGTCAAGACTGCCTTGCGAAGTGTAGGTGGTAGCTTTCCTATATTTAATGCCTCGTTGTATAATGCAAGGAGTTTGGGGCCAGCTGTTGCTTAAAAGCTTTATAAAAGGCTACAGTCAACCCATACAGTCCTGGTTCCTTGTCCTCCTCTAGGGCCTTGATAGCTTGTTTCACCTCCTCCAGGGTCAGGGGCTCGGTGCGAAATTACTGTTGTCCATTCAATACCATTGCAATCTCCTCAAGGTACAAGGTGATCTCGGAGAGGCTGTCCATGACGCATGCAGTATACAAGTTCTGATAATATCTTTTGAACTCGTTCAGGATATTTTCCCTGCATATAATGGCATCTCCTGCATCGAAGCGAAGCTCAGCTATATAGCTTTGTTGCCTATCTGGGCGCAGCAGGCGAACCAGGGTCTGTCCGTGCCGTTTTCCTCCCCTTATCGGCGGGCGCTAGCTTGCTTGCCCATATACGCTATCTCCCTGTCCACCAGATCTCTAAGCTCCACCAATTGGTCTATCCGCTGTTGGAGATGGGTCGTACCATGGCTCGCAGTTGTATGCTCCAGATCTTGTAGTGCATTCTCGACGCGTTGTAATTGGGTGCGGATGTCTCGCAATACTCCTGTGTGCTTAGACAAACATATTCAGGTGATATATGCCTTAAAGGCCTTCCATAGGGTGGCCTGCTAGGGCACCGCGCCTGTATTCAGTGATGAGAGCCAATAGCTCACTACAAAATACAGGGTCCTGCAGGGCGTCTCCCTGAAAAAGCCAGCTGTACCCAGCTGGGCAGCTGTATGGGATCTCTAATTTAAGTAGGACAGCACTACGGTCTGATAACGTCCAGGGGAGGACTGCACTTTCGGAAACCCACAGAAGGGCGCTGGCTGACAGAAACTAGTAGTCTAGTCGGGTCCAAATGGAAAGGGGAGGAGTAAAACATGTATCCAGGTGTATGCAGATAGTGTGTGCGCCAGGCATCTATGGGTCATTGATATGCTGGCACACTACTCTAGCGCTAGACTTATCAGTGGGTTGCTCAGTAGTTGAGTCTGCCGGCAGGCAACGTGTCATATTGAGATCGCCCCTACCATTAAATGTTCTTTCTCAAAATTGTCCATGTGGGCAAATAAGTCCTGAAAGAAGTCGGGATCGTCAACGTTGGGGGTGTAGATATTTACCAATAGGACCTTCTTGTCTGCTGTGGTGCCTTGCCGTAATAGGTAGCTGCCATGTGGGTCTGCGTGATATGCATGTTGAAGGAATGGGATGCTTTTGTGGATCAGGATGCAGGTGCCCAGGGAATAGAAGCTGTAACAAGAGAAGTATCAATGGGAGCCCCATTGCTTAGCAAAAGCAGGGTAACTTCGAGCGGATAGGTGGGTCTCCTGTAGTAAAGCAATTTTGATATCAGGTTTCTGCAGGTAGGAGAGCACCTGCTTGCCTTTTCACAGGTTGTTAATGCCACGTATGTTCCATGATATAGCAGAAACTTTAAGTATTTTAGCCGGTATAGGTTCTATAGGTGCCCTATTGTAGGAGATGGCCTGGTGGGGAGTGTTGTGTGATTGGCTTGCAAGCGATATTGTGTAATGTAGCATGCTACAACAAAAGACAATTACATTTCTATCATATACTAACAGAACCTTTCATACCATTCCCCCACTCACACTGGATTGAATATCATCCAGTGAATCCTATTTAAACTACTAAAACAAATAAGCACAAACATTTTCAATACAAAACAAGCAGCGATCACCAAGGGGGCATATCGCCATTTCGGCCTTGACGGCCTATCTGAAAGGAGTGCTTACTATACAGTAGGTATGCAACTGCTAGGAAGGAATGTCAACGTGGGCCAGGTGCAAAGTCTTGTGTAATATTCATATATAGTTGAGGAGCCCGGCTTTGCCGTCAGTAGATTTGCGAATATCTCATGTCAACTTTCTTCAATTCGTGTTGTTGAAGGTAGCAGGGGATGAGTGTATCGAATGTTCTGCTACTGAGTGTGCAGGTGTTGAACGTTGGAATGAGGGGGACTTAGCACAGGTGTCCCTAAAGAAAGCAGCCAAATCTGCAGGAGTGTCCATGATTTTAGTGAGGTCTTTGTACTCCACCCTTAGACGTGCCGGGTAAAGCTTGGCATAGCTAGCACCCAGCTTGCATAAGGCTTTCTTGGCATTGTTACATTTCCGTCTGGCTTAATTTACTATAGGAGTAAAGTCAGGGAGCTGCGAGATGGTAGTGCCCTGGTGCCTGAGTGGGCCTTATTCCCACGCCTACGACAGAGCGGCATCTCTGTCCCTGTAGCTAAGCAGGCGTGCTATTATGTAGAGTGGCGGAGTGCCCTCCGGTGGCCCAGTGAGTGGTGCGCTCTTTCCACCGCGAATGTAGTAGAGAAGCTGAAGCATTTGAAGAGCTCTGTTAGTAGTTGCTCCACATAGATCTCTGGGCATCCCATGTTGGTGGTCTACTCGATACCTGCAATGCGGATATTATTCTGGCGGGATCTGGCTTCGAGATCTTTGTTTTTATAGCCACCTGTTTGAGCACTCGCTCCGTTTTTTCCATTCGCTTCAGCATTGTGTTGGAAGTGTCCTCCAGGTTCGATATCCTTTTCTCCGCACCTTCAAGGAGCACACCGTGGCTATCCAGCCGCTCCCCCAGCCTGTCAATGCTACTGGTCAGCGTGTCAAAGCAAGGCGTCCATTGCGCGAAAGCCTGCCTTGAGTTCAGCCATTATGTTTGATATGTTGTTAGAGGTGGCGGGTATTCTGAGGGCAGCAGTGTTGCGGTCGTGGCTATCTTAACTTATGGCTGGCTGGTGGGTTAGGTCGGTTCGCTCATAAAAGACCCGGGTCTTGTCTGTGTGCTGCTTATTCTTTGCTGGAGAGGTGCGGCACCATACCCTTCCAATGGCAGTATGCTTGTTATGGCTGTATGGGGGTGAGTAGTGTCAACGACCCACTCGTTAATGGCCAGTTGTCAGGTGGCACTCAGATATATTTTTCCCCTCTCCTACTCCTCATGGTGTCCTATTCATGGCCAGTGTGTTATGTTTGGTGTCCTCTCAACTAGTCCCTTCATGTGCAGTGTGACACCTTGAGCTGCTCGGCGGTGGAATTAATTAGCTGGGCAGTGAGGGATGGTGCCTGGGTTTTCAACTTACCGTACCCACATCCCCATAAGTAGCACACCGCCGCAGGGGGCCCAGTAAGGTCCCACACTGAGGTTTTCCAGGCCAGACTCTCAGCCCATCCCACGTTCTGGTTTCAGTGAGGCCTGGTCCGCTACGGCCCACGGGGATTCACGCCGGTCCTCCTTTGCTGCTTTTCGCCATCCCCAGCCGGCCCGCATAGCTGTCTGTTGTCTTCGCCGGGGGCGAGCCCTCCGGTTTGTGCTGTAATCTTGTGGCATATGGGCTGATATTGAAACAGGGAGAGAAGAGGGGAGTCAGCGTTCGTTCCGATGGGATTGGGTGATCCCTGTCTCAGGCTCACCCGCGGACCCTGTCGCTGTGGGGCCTCCGAGTCTGTGTCTAATGTGCCTTGCTCCTTCCTCAACAAACGTGTCTGCCAGGCCTCAGTTCTCTCTGTGTCTCGTTGCCGCGACTTTGCCAGTCTCCTCCCTACCGTATCCCGGCCCATGTGGCACACCGCAGTCAGTTTTTGCAGCGGTTGCAAGCGGATTGGAATCACTGATGCCGGAGCCTCACGTAGATGTGCCCATCTTGGTGGGGGTTGCATCCACGCCCCAGGTCAGATATATTTAGCGGGTGCTGGGCCATCTTGGGCAAAAGGCAGTTACACAGATGACATGCTTTCAGTTCCCTTTCAACATGTTCTTCAAGGCATGGAAACCACATTCGATCCCTTTGAGCTCTCTTGGAGGCAGCAATACCACAGTGTCCTTCACATGCTAGTTCAATTACTTGTTGCCTCAGGCTCTCAAGTATGACTATTCTTGACCCTCTCAGTGCGTTACCATATGACGTGTTGGAATGCTCTTCTTGAACATTCTTAAACTTTTGATATTCAACATCATCTGTAAGAGGTCGAGTATGCTTCTTCCATGAGTGTGTAGCAATAATGTCTTCGCATGTGAGCATGTTTCACTCAGCATTGGTGGCAGCAGTGATTTGTTCAATGGGTAAATCTGTAGGCATACTATACTTTACTATGAAGTTAACATATGCTTTTGCTGCTTAGATGTTGTGCTGTGACATTGTAATGGCACTTGTGAATTTGTAGTCTGTAGGCTTTTGATTGGTCCTCAGCTTATGCACTATGGTGTGGCCCTATTCATGCAGTCGCAATTCCCACCTCTCAGTGTGAGAGGGCATCTTGGCCTTCGGGTTCCCAAAATAGTGAGCAACGCCTGTGGTCCATGATATGCGTAAAAAGCAATCCATGCAAAAAATGTGGAAGTGTTCAGAAGCCCATACTACTGCTAGGCTCTCCCTTTTGGGTTGAGAGAAAGCACGTTCAGTCTGAGATAGACTCATGCTAGCATAGGCCACAATGTGTCGCTATGCATCTGGCTGTCCATTGTGTTGTGGAAGAATCAGGCCCAACCCCCCTGGGCTTGCATCTACTACAATCTCAGTGTGTAGTTGAGGATCAAAATATTCCATTTGTTGCATTTTCAATTGCATGTTTAATTTTCTTGGAGCTTTAGTTACAGGCAGAAGACCACTTACACGAAACATTCTGCCTTGTCAAATCTGGCAATATCTCAAATGTATCTGGAGCAGTAACTGTCCATACCTAAGAAGGATCTCAGCATGTGTACATTTTCTGGGGACAAGTGGATGATAATGCTCGTACTTTTTTCAGGGGCAGGAGTCATTCCTTTCTCAGAAAAGACACGACCAAATAATTTTTTTTCTGTTTTTGTGGAACTCACACTTCTCTGCATTCAGAGTGAGACTTGCATCAGCAAGCAGATGGCACACTTGTGTGAGTGTTTTGTAATGCTCCTTCTGTGTGGCCCCAAACACCAGGATATCGTCACAGTAGTTAAAAGCATGTGTGATGGGTAGAATCACTCGAAGAATGATATCCTGATAGATTTCTGCAGCTGACAACACACCAAAACGGAGTTGTTCATATCTAAACAAACCAACATGAGTCAAAAAAGTAGTAATGTACCTACAGTTTTCTTCCAGCTCAAGTGAATGGTATACGTTGTTCAAATCAAGACAGGAAAAGACTTTGGCACCATTCAGTTGTGCCATCATGTCCGAGATGTATAGACCTGGATGTCTCTCTCTCGATTGCTGTGTTAGCCTGGCACATATCAACACAGATGCACACTGAATTTCTTCTGTCCTTTTTTGGCACACCTACAATGGGTGAGACCCATGCATAGGACCAGTTGAGGGTTCGATGATGCTTCCAGTTCCTTGTCAACGGCTTCCTGTTAGTCAAAATCAATCCAACAGTGTTGCTGGGCAACAGGGTGAATATCTTCATTGATGTGAAGCTGCACCTTCATTGTCTTAAGTTTCCCAAGTCCATGAAACAAAGAGGGGGATTGACTCACCTTTTCAGATTGTTCATTTAGGTTGTAGTTAATAGAGACATGTCCCATGTCGACAGCAGTGCTGAAACTGAGTAAGCATGCACTCGATGAAGTACCTTGTAGGACAGGACTCAATGCCTCCGTCACCACAGCCACCTTTCCAGACAATTGGAAACATGCAGAGGTGAGACCCCCCTACTCAAGAAACCCTCTGCAGACCTAAGTGAGCTCAAGAACTACTGTCCCATCTCACTGCTCCTGTTTCCTTCCAAAGTCCTGGAGTAGGCCATCAACCGCCAACTCCCCGAACACCTGGCGAGAAACAACTTGCTGGATCATTCCCAATCAGGTTTCAGAGCCAGTCACAGCACCCATGCAGCCCTGATTGCTGAAACTGACGAAATCTGCACCCTACTTGACAGAGGAGAATCAGCCACACTGATCCTGCGCGACCTATCTGTAGCCTTCAACACTGTCTCCCACCACACAGTCATTGATCTACTGCATCAGATTGGAATCGCATGTAACGCACTTAGATGGATAGCATCCTTTCTCATGGGGCGCACCCAGAGAATCAGTCTCCCTCCCTACACCTCGCAACCCCTGCACTCCATCTGCAGCGTCCCTCAAGGCTCTTCCCTCAGTCCAACCCTCTTCAGCATCTACATGACACCACTCGCAGACATCATCAGAACCTGCGACATCAACATAATTTCTTATGCAGAAGATACCCAGCGTGTCCTCTAGCTGTCAGCGGACCCCACCTCAACTAAGACCAACTGTATGAAGAATGTCTCAGCCTGAATGAAGAACAATTGCCAGAAGCTCAACACTGAAAAAACTGAAGTTCTGATCTTTGACAGGCACACCTGCCTCTGAAACGACACCTGGTTGACATTTGAACTTGGACCCACCCCAATCTGGAAAACCACCCCCGCAATCTCGGCATCATCCTAGACAGTGAACTCGCCATGAAACATCAGGTCAACGCCGTCTCCTCAGCCTGCTTTCACATGCTCTGCATGCTCCGCAAAGTCTTCAAGTGGCTTCCCATCAGCAGCAGTTAAACAGTGACACAGGCCCTTCTTACCAGCTGGCAGGGCTACAACTACGCCCTCCATGCTGGCACCACCACTGAACTCATGAAAAGACTCCAGACAATCCAGACTGATCCTCAACCTGCCCAGGAGGACTCACATCACCCAGCCCCTGAAAGACCTCCACTGGCTCCCCATCCAGAAAAGATGCCAAATCAAGCTTCTGACTAACGCCTACAAAGCCCTCCACGACCCAGGACCTACCTGAACTGCTGCCTGAATTTCCACCGTTATCCCAGAAACCTCTGCCTTGCACATCTCACCCTCGCACAGATACCACACATCCGCCACTGCCTCACTGGAGGTCGCTCCTTCTCCCACCTCACTAACATCTTGACGGAGGTGCTGCAACTTAGTCTCCTCCTCTGACCTCTACTCCCATTCAACAAAGTCCTCAACGACGTCCTTCTTGGGACCTTAACCAAACCCAGGACAAGGGCTTCTGTGAATAGGACAATTGTCTTCCGCCACAACCCTGCTTCAGGGGACCCAAATTTTCTCACCCAACACCCTACCCCGGAGAGCTTGGTGGTCCAAGCTTTTACTTCCCATGGTGCGCTCCCTGCCGCTCCCCCATACAGGGAATCCAAGAGGCTAGACAGCTTGGAAAGAAAATGTTTTCTGCCATCCTTGCATTGCAGTCAGTGAACACCCCCCTCAGCAGCTGCAACCTCCAAACCTTCATAATCTTAACCTTTTAGATCATGGACATCCAGTAGGTGCAGGACCCACCATCTCTTCCACCGCAGTCCATAACATCAGACAGGCGGGTTCTGCAGAACGTCAAAGGGGCTACTCTATCCCCTTCCTCCATGCCTCCATCTTACGACAGGCTGATGTTGGATCCTCTGTCACTGCTCCGAGAGGAAGTCATGTCTATCTTATCCAAGGGAGCTATAGAGCGGGTTCTGGCGCCAGAAGTAGGCTGTGGTCGCTATTCTTGCTACTTTGTAGTCCTGAAAAAAGACCAGGGCTTTGGTCATATCCTAGGTCTCCAAGCCCCTCAACTACTTCCTCAGAAAGGAGAAATTCATGAGTCTCCCATTAGCTCAGGTTTTGTCTGCACTGGACTTACAGGACGCCTATTTTCACATCCCCGTCGTACCTGCACATCAGCGTTATCTGTGGTTTGCAGTAGGCCACAAGCATCTTCAGTTCATCGTGCTCCCTTTTGGCCTTGCCAGTGCCTCTTGGGTGTTGGCCAAGATGATGGCAGTGGTCGCAACTCATCTGCACAGATCAGGGGTGTCAGTCTTTCCCTAGCTCAGCAACTGGCTGCTGAAGGCAGTCTTGTCCCAGGCTGTTATTTCCCACCTCCAGACTACGGCGGATCTCCTGCATTCGCTGGAGTTCATTATCAACATACCGAAGTCACACCTTACTCCTTCTCAGACGCTCCCTTCTATCTTAATAGTTCTGGACACAGTGAGGTTTTGGCCTTGTTCTCCCGAGCAGCAAGTCCAAGATATTCAGGCTATGATAGTGATATTCCTAGCCTCTATCCTGGATTTCGGTGAGACTCACACAGACTCTGCTGGGCCCCATGGCTTCTTGCATCCTGCTAGTGACACATGCCAGATGGAAAATACGGGCTCTGTAATGGGACCTGAAGTTCCAGTGGGTGCAGCAACAGGGGAACTCTCCGACCTGGTCCAGATCTCTGAGGGAACGGCAAAGGACCTTCAGTGGTGGCTAACGAACAACGATGGGGTCAGAGGCAGGCCCCTCTCCCTTCCCTAACCAGATCTGACAGTAATGACAGATGCGTCATTTTTGGAATGGGAATTTCTCTTGCGGACTCCGGACTCCACATCATGCTGGTGGAGCTCCAAGCATTCCAATATGCATTGAAAGCCTTTCTACCCACCATCAAGAGAAGGCTAGTGCAAGTGTTCACAAACAACACCTCCCCATGTGGTACTGCAACAGTCATGGTGGGGTAGGGTCGTGGTTCCTTTGTCAAGAGGCCATGCGTCTCTAGATAAGGCTGGAATGGATGAATTCAGCCATCGATGCCTAGAGGCTCACAAATTGCATCTCCAACCGGAGGTGGCGCAAGCTCTCTTTTAACAATGGGGGCGAGCCTTTGTTGGATCTGTTCGCCTCCACACTCAATGGCAGCAGTTTTGCGCATTGGAGTTTCCAAGGCGCTTCTCGCTTAGGTACTCTTTTTGTTTCGAGTGGACTTCAGGACACCTGTACGCCTTTCCACCTACACTACTTCTGCCTCGAGTTGGCAAGAAGATCAGGAACGACCAGGCCTAAGTCATCCTTGTGGCTCTGGACTGGGCATGGAGAGTCTGATATTCCGAGCTTCTGAACATGAGCATCAATCCTCCAATATTGCGGTCTCTTCGGGTGGCAGGGGAGGGTCCTCCACTCAAACCTATCAACTCTTCGCCTTCTTGCTTGAAGATTGAGCGGCAGCAGTTAATAGATTTCGATGTTCCTCCCAAAGTCTGTTATTTTCTTCTGGCAGCCTGGCGTCCCGCCTCCAGGATGGTATCCCCCTGCTGATGGAAAAGTTTGTATCATATTGTACAGAAAAGGCTATTTCTACCTCCCTTTCTGATATTTTACTTTTTATTTTGAGCCTCGCCCAGTGGGGATCTGCTATGGGCGCTCTGAAAGAGTATCTTTCTGCCTTGTCTCCCTTCTTGCGGCTGCCTTAATAACCCTCCTTCTTTAAATCTCCGATTGTAAATAGATTTCTAAAAGGTCTTATACTTCTCCAGTATTGGGGTGTCTTTCATAGATTCACATTCCTGAATCATTCCCCGTTGTCGGAGTGGGAGTCCCACAGTACATAAAAAAGCAATAATATGCACATAATAACCAAAAAACCTTGGTAATAACCAACCAGGAAGTAAAGTAGCCCTAAGCTACAAGAGCAAAAACTTCCACACTCATGACTATCCTACTCATTTTGTATAGACCAAAGTGCAGCCAATCAGGTGACAGCCCCCACTAGAATGTTCTCCTTAGAGGCTCAGGCTCTCAGATTTTCGACCGCACGTCGTGTGAAGGGAGTCTCCCTGAGCTCTGCACAGTACTTCACAACTTTGGCTGGTTTTTACCTACTTTAAGAATGTCATCTTCGAAATCTCTCTCCAGGCCTTGTGAATCTTGTGGAAAGCTCAGGCTTGTTAAGGAAGATCCCCACAAGAAATGTATTTATTACCTGTATCCAGACCATGAGGTAAAGGATTGTAAGATCTGCAGGACCTTTCCTCAGAAGACCCTCAGAGACAGGGAAGGTCGTCTTCTCCTGTGGCTGCAGAAAATCAAGGATCAGGACAACCCCCAATCTGAGGTAGGAAGTGTAGCCTCGGGGTCAACTATATCCTTTAGGAAGAGGAAGGCTGAGGAAGAGGTATCTTCTCCTGGGGCTAAGGTGTCGAGAAAAGCTCAATCCACCAAGGATTCTAGCTTGCCTTCCTCCTCTTCCTCAAAGAAGGCTTCTCCACCTTCAAGATCTAGACCTAGTACGCCCCCAAGAAAGTCTGGAAAGTCTTTGTAATCAAAAAGACTGTCACAGAAAGTTTTACCTCAGAAAATGACTTAGTTGACGGCTCCTCCGTCGACAATCATCATTGTTGATGCTTCTTCAATGTCGACGGTCACCTTTTCATCGCCGAGGCCTAAAATGATAATGTCTTCGGCCTCTTCCCCCTTGACGCTGGTCTCAGTTCGACCCATCTCGTCGACGAAGGTAATGCCATCAGTCGTCGGCGCTCCATCATCGACGAAGGGTAAGAAGGTCCCATCGATGAGCGCGTCGTCTAAGAAGAACACCTCGACGGCGCCTACCCCGTCGACGAAAGCCACCCCGTCAACGGATTCCTCGTCGACGAAGATCACCTTGCCGTCGACGACCTCACCGTCTATGAAAATTACATTGTCGACGACAGCCACATCGTCGACGAAGACTGCCTCGTCATCGAAAACATCGTCGAGGAAGATTGCCTCGTCATCGAAAACATCGTCGACGATGATTGCCCCGTCGACGAAGTTCACTGTCTCGTCGGCGGCCACTGTCCATACACCATCTCCGTCGACGGCACCGTCGATGGTCCTACCGTCGACGCCTCTTCTTTCATCTTGTAAGGAATTACAAGTTTGGTCTGCTGCACCGTCTGCAGTCTCCTTTGCCTCGCCGTCTACGGCAGCTTCTTTATTAGAAAGACGGGGCTCTTCACTAGCGTCTCTCTCCCCACTGAAGTTGCCTGAACAGCTATTTGACTCTGAAGAGGATGAAGAGCAATCAGATGTGGATGAGAGGTTCCGCACAGCTAGGAGTCCATCTGAGCTGCTTATAAAATATCAGGACGAGGATCAGGAAGAAGAGCAGTTCCTGGAGCCTACAGGTCAGGCTCCTGCCACGGTGCCTACGGCACAGATGCTGTTTGCTCTCCTCAACAACTTGCAGTATATGTTGGACGACTACTATCGCCGGTTCCCTCCATCTGAATCGGCAGAGTTGCTCCCTTCGACGCCCAGGCCTCCAGCCTCTGTAACGGCGTTTAGACCTCCGAGACAATCTTCTCCAACACCAGCATCCGAAATACAATCTTCAATTCCACATTCTCCGGCGCCTTCCCACCATACCCAGGAGGCTGTCACCACTGATGAGGACAGGGAAGAAGGAGAATTTGATGATAAGTCTGTACTGTCGGAGTGGGATGACTATCAAACACAAACCCCATCACCATCTGCTCCACCTGCTGCGGACTCTCCACCTGTTGATATTGGAGGATTCCTTCTCATAATGGAAAGAGCAACGAAAAGGTTTCTAATTTCCATGGAAACGAAACAGGATGACTGTTTCTTTTACGATTTTAAGGACCAACCGCAGAGGCAAGTGAAAACAATTCCCATGATAGACTTCATCTGGAAAGAGGGGCTGAAGATCATGTCAACACCAAATTCTCTCCCTGCAGTCTTGCCTCGCGTAGACAAAAAATATAAGGCACCTCTCACCTCGCTTGCATGCCTTATAGGGCAATCAAAGACGGATTCAGTCATCACCTAAGCGGCTCAGAGACAGGTCAGAAACCCTTCTTCACAGGTAACTGCTCCACCAGACAGAGATGGCAGACGTCTGGACTCCATTGGCAAAAAAAGTCTAAACTATAGCTGCAGCTACTGTTCGTGCTGCAAACTACCTAGCAATATTAGGGAGATACGATAGACAAATGTGGTCGTATATCTCATCATATATTGAAAAGCTTCCAGAGTCTGAAAGATCAGAAGCCAGACAAATCTTACATGAAGGGGAGTGTACCTCTGCAGAAATGATCGATGCAGCAGTAGATGTGGTATCTACAGGCTTCAGGCTGTTGGCGGGGGCAGCAGTGCTGAGAAGGCAGGGATGGCTGAAGTCCAGATCCTTTCGACCGGAAGGTCCAGGCTAAGATCATCGACATGCCATATGATGGGGAGTTTCTCTTTGGCCAGCATATCGACGAGGCCCTGCAGGCCATAAAGAAGGACACAGAAACGGCAAGGTCACTGGGAAGTCTGCAGTTTCGTAAGTCGTCCTTTCGTAGTGCCAAAGGACGTGGATCCTTCTCCAATAGAGGGGACTACTGTCAGCAACGATCTTACCAAGCCTCTCAAGGTAACCAGAGTTATCAACCGTACAAACAGCAAACATACGGACAGTGAGGTAACAATTACTCGCAAACAAAAAGGAAGTCTTCTTACCGGGGACGAGATTCCTCCAGGAAACAATGAGACATACCACCTGCCACCATCTCTGCCGATTCCCAAATCGTAAGTTGGAGGAAAAATATCCCGTTTCTTCTCGAATTGGTCCAAAATTACTACAGACAGGTGGCTCCTGGATGTAGTGGCCAGGGGCCACGCTTTGAATTCATCAAAACCCCTCCAAATTCTCCTCCCAAAGGCCCACCTCCAGCTTATCTCAAGGAGCTGTTCTCCCAAATAAATGTAATGATTCGGAAAGGAGCAATCGAAAAAGTCCCTCAATTGCAAAAGGGAACGGGGTTCTATTCAAGGTTCTTCCTCATATGCAAGAAGTCAGGGGAATGGCGCCCCATCCTCGACCTGCGTGCCCTCAACAAATACCTAAAAAAATTGTCCTTCCGGATGTTAACGCTTCAAGAAATCCACCAGCTTCTCTCGGAAGGGGATCACATGGCCACCCTTGACCTTCAGGATTCTTATTTTCATGTACCGATCCTTCCCAGGTACAGACAATTCAGAGTGGCTGGCAGGGATTTTCAGTTCAAAGTTCTCCCATTTGGACTTCGTTCAGCGCCCCGTGTTTTCATGAAAGTGTTTCCTCCAGTGGCAGCACATCTTCGCTTAGAGGGCATTCAAATCTTTCCATACTTGGACGATTGCCTTATCAAGGCCAGTTCTTTAGTAACAGCAAGAGTGCATGTTCAAAGATGCCTGTCACTATTCCAAGACATGTAGGTGAGCAACCCAATATACCCTTGCGGGCTCGGGCAATACTTGTTATAAGAAAAAGGCCAGCAAGGGATTTTGTTCTATTACTATTTGTCAGCGTTGTTAGGGCCTGTTATGAAAATCAAGGTTCCTAAAACTGTTCTTAGTCAGTAGCTGTAGTGAATCATTAACTTCAGGCAAAGAGTCACAAAAGATCAATAAATACAGTGTTACCACACTAACACAGTAAATAAATGCAAAGACCAGGGTTTTATATTGTCTGAAGATTATTATTTGTTTTCAAGACAAAGAATCTTTTCATAAAAAAGAAGAAAACATTCTTATAAAATAGGGTACATACATAGGTATTAGTTAGATATTCAAGGTGTAGGTTATTTCCTCCTTTGATATATCTAAGCAAAAAGTCCAGACTGCTAACACAAAATAACACAATGATTTCAACTAAAAATCAGAAGAAAATCAAAGATGATACAATGGATCACATGCAGAATTGGACTTAGTTGTCGACGTTTCGGTCTTTTAAGAAATTTTTCATAAGACCATCATCAAGACAAAGAAATTCTACATACAGTAGATGACCCTTTGTGAAAAAACAACATTATATTACAATATATTCAGACCTGGTTAAAAACTATGCAAAATTCAGTTCGAACAATCTATACTTTTATATTAATTAGAGCCTTTTACTAAATTCTTGTGCAGTCGGTGTGGCGGCTGCAAAAGGTAGGCAAAACAGATTATTTATCTCTCTTTCAATCAAAAATCAAATGTCATTGAATTTAACAACAATGAAGACTCACTTTTACTCAAGTAGAGATAAATCCTCTCTCTATTCAAAAAGACAACAGCAATTCCAATGGTTTTGGTGATGAGAAGCAAAGAAATTAATCCTTTTGTGCCAGAATTACTGCAAAAAAAGGGGGGGCAACCTATAAGATATCAACCCATTACAGTTTTGAAACAGGCAATGCCATTGATTGTCAAAAAGAAGGGGCATTTTATTCATTTACCTCGTATTATAAGCTGAAGTGATTTCAAATGTTCAACAAAGTATCCAATACTTGCTGATCGGTGAGAGGACGACCGTTAGGTTCTAGTTAAATAAAGAAATAAGCATTTTAGGCTTTCAATGTATTATGCTTATTCAAACTGCAGCTTTATAATTTTATGCATGTTTTACATGAAGCTCTCATTTTTTGAGTCCGATTTGTTAAGGTTTGTCAAATCACGAAGCCATTCGATTTACATAAACGTTTATATCGGGTTGACAAATCTATTTTTAAACACGAGCAACCTGAAGGTTTATTTTCAATAGCTACTTCAGGTGTTGTGCTAGTTGGTTTGAATCGTACTAGTGAGGTAACGGGTTTTTAGGAACCCGTTTGGTGCCAGGGGATAACACCCGAAGACCTCTGAGTTCTCCCTGTTCCGGACCACAGAAACACGGAGTCTTCTAGTCGAGTCAGAGATCGAGTTTTATTGATAGCTACCAAGTAACAGGTGTCCTAGAAGCACGACAAACACGGGTCATGTGTTCTCAGGAGACTGTTCGTTTTTACAGAACCAGCCTTCTCCTTATATACAGAAATAATAGCTGCGAGCGAGAATTCCTGAGTTTATGATATGGCTATACACATATTTCTACAATAATACAAAAGAGTGAAGTCATGTAGGCAAGCCCGTATTTTAGATGTCCAATGTGTGATAGATTACTCTGCCAAGCCCGGAACTCCCATCAGATATCGATGAAACCCCAATAAAGGAAGGCACCTCCTAGTCATAAAACTGGCCATAAACAGGGAACAGGACAGGTGTGTGTTTGTAGAAAGCATGGTTTGTATGTAGTGAATGGTTTGAGGAATGTTATGTATCGATGCTATCGCATTTGGCCACTGGGCGGGGGGCTGCCCAGACAGGTTTGGCTAAAGGCAATGGAGTCGGTTGGGATAGGTCAGGGGGAAGTCAGGGAAGGAGGACGTGTCCTTTTAGATCAAGCTCGACCTTTAATTGACTTATCATGAGGGCAAGACGTAAGATGGATGCCGTTCACAAAATGGAGTCTATGGGGTTGGGACGGAAACTACGATTTGGGGGTGTTGGCGACCCTCGATTATGACGGAAATGCATGGGAATGATGCCCTAATCATTATCGGTTCGCTGACACCAAATTCGTCATGGTACGTTGATATTTTGTGACACGGGTATTGGACCTCGATATCGGGATGACAACAGGGTCCAGATTTTCAGAACCACAGACCCTCCTTTTGCCCTTATGTAAGGCAATAATTCATATTAATCGGAGTCCAAATCCGTATGAAGGAATTCGTGGAGATGCTGCTGTAACATCATTCTGTTGCTCAGTTCGTCTCTTGACACAGGCTTCCGTACACATGTCGTAGCACAGAGGCCACATAGTGCAGGAGCGCACTGTATACACAGGCAGAACATAAACAGAAGTGCTAAGATCATCCCAATGAAGATCAGTGTTTTCCATCCCCATGTAGCGATCAGTTCCCAGAACCACCCTAGTAAGGACCAATCTCCTTTTTCCACGTGGAGGGAATCAGATATTTCGTGTAGTTTAGAGATGGCTTGGTACACTGTCGGTGCGTTATCAGGGATGAAAATGCAACAACTGGATTGGATCACTCTACACACACCACCACGATCGGCGAGTATGATATCTAGGGCAACTCGGTTCTGAAGGGTCATAAGTCGATCCGACTGAAGTTCGGTCATCAAATTTCCAAGGGCTCCGGCCGTTGTAGTCACGGCGGATTCAACTATCCTCGATAACTGGCGAATATTCCTGCTGTTTACCATAGGCCCCCAAAATGGCAGAAAACCCTTTGCGAAGTCAGCGAATTCCTGACCCGCGGTGTCGTCTTTACTCACGACACCTCTAGCTGTCCTTGTCCGATGGTAATCTGCTCTGGCCGTGTAAGTGGGAGGCAGCAGAAATGCGATAAAGCATGTACCTGAGAAGTCAGGGGGCAACCACGTGTAAGCTTGGTCATGGCAGACGAAGTACGTGCCTTTGGCTGCTAATAATATAGGGGAAGTTCGGGAAGCGAACACATATGTTTCCGCGCATATACTCTTTCCTAATTGAGCTTTGGGATCCCTACCGATACCCTGTAAACATAAGTGACCTCGGTTGGGTACTATCCAAACTGGGCGGGATTTCTTTGCTGTCTGGCTCTTACTCAGGTAAACCCCATATTTGGTTACGTTCCAACGAGTGTACGGAGTGAGTTCATCTTTGGGAATCGTAAGATAGGTGTCGAACTCTCTACTCATATTTCTTATCCCTGCTATTAGTGCCTTGTTACTGGAATCACTTTCAGTAGAACGTGTCGGGTATGGTTCTAGGGCGAATAGGAACATGGTCTGGAAAGCCCACAGAGAACCATAATAACTGAAAGGCAGGATGAAGTATGGGATACCCTTATCCGTCGTGTGTGGCATGAGTCCACATATCCAACAGTTCGATGTGTTCATGATGGACTGGTGTTGGTGTAGGAGTTGAATAAATGAGTTATTTACAAATTCGAGTCTTCTGGCAGATTTGTGTTCAGGTAGAGGGTGAAAGTAGTGTGGAGAGATAGTAGGAGGAGGCTGTGGCCGGGTGTCATTTGAAAAGGTAACTTGGAATACGAATAGAGTATAACCAGTCAAAAACATCGTTATGCTACACAACATTAAAATACATGTTATCAGAAACTTTCTTTTGGCCAGTACAGTGCATAATTGTCTTTCAAAGTTTGGGAGTCTGGTAGGTCTCATTACCCTAGGAAACTCCATCCTCTAGTTGCTGCCCGCGGTGGTAGGTTGGTTCTGCCAGGGGGTGCGCTCTGTTCAGTCCGGGGTAACTCCCTTGGACCAACCAGAACCGTTGACCTAAACGTCCCCAGTTGCACTCCCCAGCCTTCAACCGCGACCCTAGCAGCAGAACCGGATGGCGGTTCGAAAATCAAAAATGAGCAAGTTTCCTGAGAGTGAGAGAGCTGAAAAATCAAAAATAGTTCTTGGGGGAAGGGAAAATCACATTCGTTTGTGTTTTTTTTATTAGTCTCTTTGTCTTGACCTTAGATTATACTGTTCTTTCCCAGGTACGGTATGGTCTTCAAACAATGTCTCAGGTTCGGTAGTGTCCAACTGCATAGACGGTGGCACAAGTCCTTGTAAAATACGATCACTCTCCTTTTCGGTACCAGTTTCTTTTAAACGTGCATCGCTGAAAGGGATGAAGCGAGGTATGGATTCTGTCTCGGAGTCGGCAATTCCTTCGTTGACCCACCGGTCGTATGGAAGGGGCAGAGGGACCCGTTTGCAATGGGTCCCGTGCACCCAGTTCTTTTTGCCGTCCACCCGAACCGCTGACCTCGTGGAAAGAAGTACCAGGTAAGGTCCGGTCCACCTCGGCTGTCCGTTGTTGGTGCGCTGGAAGTTCCGCACCAAGACCCACGTGCCGGGTGTGATGGAGTGACCTGGATCGTCAGAGGCTGGTGGAGAGGAACTGTGAACCTGTTGGTGTAAAACACGCAATTTAGTTGTCAATTCGCACAAATAGTCAAGCAGTACGGGGTGCTCTATTTCGCTAAGTTTCTTTGGTCTTGGCACGCCCCAGACGTTGGCTGGGCGGCCAAACACTATCTCGTGAGGGCTAAGTCCTAATCTGGAATGGGCAGTCATCCTAGTTGACAAGAGTGCTAGGGGCAAGGCGTCGGGCCATTTGAGACCTGTACTGGCTTGGATCTTGGCTAATTTGAGCTTTAAAGTGCCGTTGTAGCACTCTACCAATCCAGCTGATTGGGGGTGATTCGCAGAGTGGAATTTTTGCTGTATGCCTAAACATTCACACACTCTCTTCATCACGCGTCCTACGAATTCACTTCCATTATCACTCCAGACAATTCTAGGCATGCCAAACCTCGGGAAGAACTCTTTGACAAGGGCTTTGGCGGTTGACAAGGCAGTGTTGTCTTTAAGGGGGTACGCTTCCACCCACCTGGAGAAAGCGCAAACAACAACGAGCACATACTTCAGATTGTTGCATCTCTCCATGTGAATGAAATCGAGCTGCAAAACCTCGAACGGATACGTTGGAGGCGCAAAATGACCAGCTGGAGTTGGGGTTCCCCTACCGGGATTGTACTTCAAACACACCATACAGTTTCAGACCACATTCTCTGCATATTTCGGGATGTTGCTATTTTGCCATACTGGGGCCAATACTTTACAGATTCCTCTCGAACTGATGTGTGCAAATCCGTGAGCCATTGTTACTACTGCAAGTACATAGGCGTTAGGCAATAACCATCGCTGGTGTTCTGACAATTCGACCCAACAACCATTCGTATCTAATCTACCCTTACTTTCTCTCCATTCATTCACCTCTTTCTCAGTTGCCTCGGCTTGTATAGATTTCACGCTTTCAATGGTGTCCTCACACATTCCTACATCAGTAATCCATCTAGCGGGACCTACAACATACATCCGACTCATTGTGTTCCTTGCAGTCTCTTTCGCAACCTCGTCTGCAAATGCATTCCCGCGGCCAACATCATCCTGAATCTTTTTGTGTGCACTACATTTTATAATGGCAACTTGTAGTGGCAAGGTCAGTGACTGGAGGAGCTCATTAACTAGCTGACCATGTTGTATCTTTGCACCATGTGACGTAAGAAACCCACGTTCACGCCACAATCTCCCGAAACTGTGAGCCACACCAAAGGCGTATTGGCTGTCAGTGTACACATTCACTCGTTTTCCTTTTGCTAACACACATGCTCTGGTAAGCGCAATTAGCTCTGCAGCTTGTGCAGAATTATGGGAAATTCGCGCAGTCTCTATAATGGTGTGTAATGTCGTTACGGCATATGCTGCAGTCGTATCACCATTCGGCAGCTTGAAACATGAACCATCAACCCATAAAGTATCATTGCATTCAGGAAGGGGAGTGTCCTGTAAGTCTACTCTCCCTTTTGTCTCTTCTTCTGTCCTAAAGCAGCAGTCATGTTTATCAATCTCGTCTGTTCCTGTCGGAATGGGTAATAACGTTGCGGGATTCAGTGTATCGCACCTCTTTATGTGGATGTGACTTGCTAGCAACGTAAGTTCGTAACTGGATAGCCGAGCGCTAGTAAGGTGTTGTGTCTTCGTCCTGTTTAGTAAAATGTCTACTGCATGCGGAACCATAACGATCAGTGTATTATTCATGACTAATCCAGCGGACTGTCGGATGCAGACAGCTGCTGCGGCGGTAGCCCTCAGACAACTTGGTAGGGCTTTAGCCACAGGGTCTAGAGTTGCCGAAAAATACGCGCATGGGCGCTGTCTGTCCCCAAAATGTTGTGTTAAAACTGATAATGCACAACCTTCCTTCTCGTGGACATATAATGTAAAAGGCTTACTGTAGTTGGGGTTTCCCAACACAGGAGCCGAACATAATGCATCACGCAACTTGTGAAAACTCGTCTGGCAATCTTCAGACCAAGGCATAGGATTTGGCGTGTCTTTACAGAGTAGTGCCAGCAAGGGTTTAGCTAGTAGTGAGAAATTCGGTATCCATTGTCTACAGTACGATGTAATGCCCAAGAAGGCTCGAACCTCTCTCTGTGTCCTTGGGGCACTTAGTTCTGCGATTGCCTGTATTCTTTCTGGTGTCAGTCTCCTTCCCTCCTTCGACAAGATGTGACCTAAGTAGGTTACTTCTTGTCGGCAAAATTGTAGTTTGGAAAGAGACACTTTGTGCTTCATGTCACATAAGTGATGCAATAATGATAACGTAGCTTTCTTGCAAATCTCTTCAGTGTCTGCAGCGATCAGTAGATCGTCTACATACTGAATCAGAGTTGAACCATTTGGTAGAACAATCGTGTCTAGTTGTGTTTTCAGGGCCTGACTGAATATTGATGGGCTTTCGCAGTAGCCTTGAGGAGCGCACTTGAAGCGGAAACTTCGTCCTCCTAAATTAAATCCGAAAATATCTCTACTCTCCTCAGCAATCGGGATACTGAAGAAAGCGTTCTTCAGGTCAATCACCGAGAACCAATTTGCTGAAGCTGGAACCATCGTCAATAAAGCAGTAATGTCGGGGACAACTGGAAACTGTGGGATAACTATCTTGTTCACTTCTCTGAGGTCGATCACGAACCTATACACAGGGGGTTGTGAAGGATCAGTACGTTTTAAGACGGGCAAAACTGGACTGTTACAAACATTTCCTGTTGTTTCTTCGATGACGTCTTTATCAATCAGGTCATAAACAATCGTCAATAACGCCTTTTCACATTCGCTAGATATTTTGTATTGGGGAATACGTGGTAACCTAATGTTGGCTTTCAATGTTATGACATACGGTGCTATCTCCAAACGCCCTACATCATTAGAACCATAGCCCAGAGTACATCAGGAAGACTCGACAATTCAGTTGCAATATTTTCTTTCGACACATACATTGGAGAAATGACTTTCTTACCGAAAGTAAGTTGTACTCCTAATGGTGAACAGTACAAAGTCGCATATAACCTTTTTAGCAAATCCAATCCTAACAAATTTTCACCACAACCTGTTGTAAGAATGAGGGGTGCCTCTAATTCGCATGGGCCAATAGAAAGAGATACAGGACTGGAGATCGGGTTTCTAACAGGGGCGCCAGAGAAACCTACTGAGACATTCATTTCGCCAGACAAAGGTGCGCCAGGAAGTTTCGAGTGCATGATAGAACTTTTTGTAGCACCAGTATCCAGCAGAAATGGCTCTGACACTCCTGAGGCTATTACCTCGACATAGGTCCATTCTGATCTACTGGAACTGAAACAACTCCCTCTCTTTGTCCATGGCTGTCCTAGCAATCGTTACCCTCGTATTCATGTTCGGTGTAATAGTCGTCAGCATAGTACTGAGCTGACCTGGTCGACGCATTATTTTGTTGGTCAAAGCTGTTCATTGAATTCTGAGGCGTAAAAGAAGTTGTATTCTGCGTGGAATTTCCACGGCCCCTACCTCTAGGGGCATGTTGAACACCTCTTCCCCTTACACCCGAAGCACCGCTCAAACGTCGCGCAAGAGCCGGACAATTACTTTTAAAGTGACCCTCTTCCTTGCAATATGCACATTGATTCGGGCCATAAGCAATACGCTGGTGGGAAAACTCGTTTCCTTGCGCGTTTCTCGAATACTGATGTTGCGGTTGATAACTGGGCTGACTAGCCGTACGAGGCGGATAAGCTTGCTGGAGAAGAACATTAGTTTTTAAATCTTTTGTCTTTCTGTCTACTTTATCTAGCTCGTCTTTGCGCCTATTTTCATAGTACTGGGCTGTAGCTAAAATTTGAGCTGACGTAGAGACAGCCCAAGCACTCTCTGAATCTTTCAATTTATTACACAGTTCAGGGATTAAATTATGTACGAACTTGTCTACAAACAATCTTTGGCCACCCTCGGTAGCCATATCCTGACCACTATGATCGGTGAAAGTCTCCTCGAATCTTGTGAAAAAGTCAGACACATTCTCATCTTTCTTCTGCTTGCATGCAGATAGCTTGTCCCAGTTCACGCGTACTTCAGGCATTATTGTTTTCATGTACGCGATAATTCTACCGGGAAGTTCAGCTATTAACGGCTCAGGTTTAGAACCACCAATTTGTCTAGCATCTATAGCGGCAATGTTCGCCCATGAGTCACCTAGTTCTTGGGCATGGTTCGTATGGCGTATTTTGCTCCATAGAGGATGTGGAACAACGTTCCCAAACAGCATGTCTATGTCCGCTAAATTCATTATACATGAGCTTGCAGTTTGCGATAATTCCTTATAATACCCAGTCGGGTTTTTACGAGGATCAGGCAATGTCTGCTTGAGCGCCAAGACTTCGGATCGTTTCCAGGGGACATGTACCCATACACGCTGGAAATGAGGCAGAATTGGCGGTACTACATTTGCATCGCCTTCCCTCCAAACCGGAGGAACCTCTCTCATGGGGTACTGTCTCGCTCTTTTCCTATCTGATACGTCGTCTTCGTACAATGATCTAGAGACGTTTCCTTTACTCCTATAAGAGAGTAATAACTCTATCGCTTTCTCAACATCTCTGCCTGTAATCATGCCTTCGTGGAACTTAAAGCGTGTACGCCATAGTTCGTTCATTGTGTATGTGGGATCATTTGTCTCCAAATCTTCGCCCAGATATACACACATTTCTTCGAATACGTATCTCTGAGTGGGTGCATTCCATTGACGGAAAACTTCCATAACAGACTGAACATCATATCTAACAGTATCCGTAATCCATTTACGGGCTAGTTCATTTAGCACTTTTCTTTCCTCGTAATCAGGCAGTTGACTACGTAACTGTCTATCTTCTGTTTTAGGGGTCGTCTTAGGCGACCCGAAGAAAGGTGAAAGCAGACCAGTGACGGTACCTGTCACTCTTTGTCTAATAGAAGGAGAAGCTTGCGGAGGAGCAAGTGCATTGGAAAAAATAGGCTGAGGCAAAGAAGAAGTAGAGGCAATAGTAGAGGAGATTGAAGTAGTAGCAGACGCGGTATCATAGACAATAGCTGGAGCTGTAGGCAAAGTCGTAGAAGCAGATGGGGTAGGTAGCAAAGATGGCGGCCCTTGAGAAGGCTGCGCCGGAGAAGTAGGAACCAGCTGAACAGTAGCTGGCGTGTGTGCAAGAGCTGCGTTTCGTGCGCCGGGGCGTGGTATAGAAAAACGCTTTGGCGTTGTAGTAGCGTCTAACGCATAAGGTGGAGGTGAGCTTAATAAGTGGGACATTAATGGATCTTTCTCGGATCTTTCCTCTTGACCTTGTCCCTTATTTGGTAACATCGGGTAGCATTTATCTACTGCTAGTTTCTTGCTCCTAAGTATTTGTTCGCTTTCTTGCTCTTCCTCGTTATCCCTGTATGCAACGGCAGCTTGCACGATTGACATACCTCTTTTATTCCTTTTTGCTAACTTTATTTCTTTCTGTTTGGCTTCTTTGCGCCATAAGCGAAAAGAGTCAAACATCGCCGGCCGGGCTTTTCTCTTAAATAATTTGACTTCTAGGTTATCTAATATTTCTGAGTCGAAACTACCATATTGGGGCCATTTTAAAACACCATCCTCGCGGGTGTATTTTATCCACACTTCATTATATGTGATAGGGCCTACGCCGTGCTTTACGTAGAGCTCGTATGTTGGAGTTCCAATCGGAGGAACCGGACAGGAATCCTCTAATTGGGAGTCCTTACTATAACCAAGACAAAACAAGTTTCCAAGTCTGCTAAAACCAGGCATCTTTGCTCACTAGTCTAGCTTCAAACTTCAAAGGATTATCAATTACGATATTTCTCGTGAAAACACAAGTCCTTCGGCTTTGGGGCTTGCAAGTACCAAATCAAGGCGTATCTCAAGGATACCAAAAAACTAAGGACAAACTAAGGACTGGGAGACGCTCCACTTATACTTAACTGAAGTATTAGAAGATCGGTGACGTCGCTAGAAGACTCGTCTATCGTTTCGCTCTACCAAGGATCACTGGGTCCAAAACAAGGCGATAGTCAGGGCAGCAGTCCTTCGTAGCCGTCGGGACGTGGGGAACCTCGCAGCAAAGACCTTCGGAACCATGTCGACATACAGGGGTCGCTGAAGTGGCTGGCCGTCCTCCGGAATTTTCACACGAAGCTCCTCACGAACATCTGGCTTGGACCGTCGCCGCTTGATACCGCCCCGAGTTGGGCGCCAACTGAGGTAACGGGTTTTTAGGAACCCGTTTGGTGCCAGGGGATAACACCCGAAGACCTCTGAGTTCTCCCTGTTCCGGACCACAGAAACACGGAGTCTTCTAGTCGAGTCAGAGATCGAGTTTTATTTATAGCTACCAAGTAACAGGTGTCCTAGAAGCACGACAAACACGGGTCATGTGTTCTCAGGAGACTGTTCGTTTTTACAGAACCAGCCTTCTCCTTATATACAGAAATAATAGCTGCGAGCGAGAATTCTTGAGTTTATGATATGGCTATACACATATTTCTACAATAATACAAAAGAGTGAAGTCATGTAGGCAAGCCCGTATTTTAGATGTCTAATGTGTGATAGATTACTCTGCAAGCCCGGAACTCCCATCAGATATCGATGAAACCCCAATAAAGGAAGGCACCTCCTAGTCATAAAACTGGCCATAAACAGGGAACAGGACAGGTGTGTGTTTGTAGAAAGCATGGTTTGTATGTGGTGAATGGTTTGAGGAATGTTATGTATCGATGCTATCGCATTTGGCCACTGGGCGGGGGGCTGCCCAGACAGGTTTGGCTAAAGGCAATGGAGTCGGTTGGGATAGGTCAGGGGGAAGTCAGGGAAGGAGGACGTGTCCTTTTAGATCAAGCTCGACCTTTAATTGACTTATCATGAGGGCAAGACGTAAGATGGATGCCGTTCACAAAATGGAGTCTAAGGGGTTGGGACGGAAACTACGATTTGGGGGTGTTGGCGACCCTCGATTATGACGCAAATGCATGGGAATGATGCCCTAATCATTATCGGTTCGCTGACACTAAATTCGTCATGGTACGTTGATATTTTGTGACACGGGTATTGGACCTCGATATCGGGATGACAACAGGGTCCAGATTTTCAGAACCACACTAGATTGTATCAACAGGTTGTTATGGCTTGTCAAATCTATAGCCAGTCAAATTGCAAGCACGTTTGTTTCAAGTTAACACACCCGTTTTTTGGCAGATATAACATAAGGGTTTATTTTTTGTTATTTGTTAGGGGACATATTCACAACAGCATAATCGAGTGTTAAATAGGTTCGTTTAAATTATATCACCTGATAGCTGTTACAGTTACTTGCACATTTTGAACACCATCTTAACTTAGTCAGTTAAATACATGCCGGTATATACATGCTGCAAACAACTCTAAAAATCGCTAGCTTACTAGCGTGACACTAGTTCGATACATGTAGTTGTATATTCTCATAGAGCACTAGGCCTCTCTATATTGTGGCCTCAATAAAGAGCATATTCTTTTTAGTCCCGATTGTAAGGAAAACAAGACTCAACGAGTTTAGAGGTGAAAGAAAAATCTTTCAAAATAATTCCTCTAAGTTACTTACTTCACAAAGATGAAAGAAGGAATCTCAGTCATAGACGCGCCGGACCGCAAACAAATTGGGTTAAGGCTTGAAACAATGTTACCACTATGGTAACTGTAATGTTACCACTATGGTACTGTAATGGGTTGATATCTTATCGGTTGCCCCCCCTTTTTTTGCAGTAATTCTGGCACAAAAGGATTAATTTCTTTGCTTCTCATCACCAAAACCATTGGAATTGCTGTTGTCTTTTTGAATAGAGAGAGGATTTATCTCTACTTGAGTAAAAGTGAGTCTTCATTGTTGTTAAATTCAATGACATTTGATTTTTGATTGAAAGATAGATAAATAATCTGTTTTGCCTACCTTTTGCAGCCGCCACACCGACTGCACAAGAATTTAGTAAAAGGCTCTAATTAATATAAAAGTATAGATTGTTCGAACTGAATTTTGCATAGTTTTTAACCAGGTCTAAATATATTGTAATATAATGTTGTTTTTTTCACAGAGGGTCATCTACTGTATGTAGAATTTCTTTGTCCTGATGATGGTCTTATGAAAAATTCCTTAAAAGACCGAAACGTCGACTATCCAGTCCAATTCTGCATGTGATCCATTGTATCATCCTTGATTTTCTTCTGATTTTTAGTTGAAATCATTGTGTTATTTTGTGTTAGCAGTCTGGACTTTTTGCTTAGATATATCAAAGGAGGAAATAACCTACACCTTGAATATCTAACTAATACCTATGTATGTACCCTATTTTATAAGAATGTTTTCTTCTTTTTTATAAAAAGATTCTTTGTCTTGAAAACAAATAATAATCTTCAGACAATATAAAACCCTGGTCTTTGCATTTATTTACTGTGTTAGTGTGGTAACACTGTATTTATTGATCTTTTGTGACTCTTTGCCTGAAGTTAATGATTCACTACAGCTACTGACTAAGAACAGTTTTAGGAACCATGATTTTCATAACAGGCCTTAACAACGCTGACAAATAGTCATAGAACAAAATCCCTTGCTGGCCTTTTTCTTATAACATGTCACTATTCCAGTCTCTTGGTCTCTCAATCAATTTCTAAAAATTCCATCTAACTCCGTCTCAAAGATAGTCATTCTTGGGAGCCAAACTAGACGCTCAACTCACTCAGGCTTTCGTCTCAAAAGAAAGACAGGTCAAGATCTGCAAGATGGCTCTTCTACTGCAACAAAAAGAGTACGTTTCAGTTCGAATGTTCAAATCTTTCCTAGGGATGATCTCATCCTGCATCCCTCTGATACCCAACTGTCGTCTCCGAATGAGACCTTTATAAGAGGAACTCAGCCTCCAATGGTTGTAGGTTTCGGGGTCGTTCGACGACATGATCAGCATAACTCCTTGTATGAGAGAAGTCTTTCACCGGTGGATTCAAAGGAAAAATTTGCAAGAGGGATGTATATTGCTGACGGAAGTGCCAAGGTTTACCATCGAAGGTTTACCTCGAAGGATGGGGTGCACACCTTCAAGGAATGACTGTCAACGGAAAGTGGAATGCGCACATCAATCTTCTAGAGCTGCAACCCATATTCTTGGCCTTGAAGTCCTTTCGAACAGTCATCAAGGGGTCCGTGGTTCTAATTCGGAAAGACAATACAACAAGTATGCATTACTTAAACAAACAGGGTGGTACAAAATCGGCCCTTCTCTCTCAGCTAGCCCATGAGATATGGGATTGGGCTCTGGATCACAAAATCCATCTTTCAGTGGTTCATGTTCCGGGGATATCCAATGTACTAGGGGAATCTCTCAGCAGATCTGCAATATCCAATCACGAATGGGAGATCCATCAACCGACGCTGGACCGAGTCTTTCGGGAGTGGGGTCACCCCGACCTGGACTTGTAACAATTCAGAACCGCAAATGCCTACACTTTGCAAGCTAGCTTCCCCACAAGGACTCATGCGGGGATGCACTTTCGATGAACTGGTCTCAGATATATGCATACACCTTTCCTCCGATTGCGTTGGTTCCCAGAGTCATCCGCAAAATGAAGAGACAGCCGTATCGCCTCATTCTCATTGGGCCCAGATGGACTCGCCAATATTGGTTCACCAACCTTCTCCTCCTCTCGGATTGCGATCCCATTCAGTTTCCACCAATACCAAATCTTCGGACCATGCAAGGGGATCAAATTTGTCACCCGGACCCAGCCTCCTTGAAATTAGCAGCTTGGCTCCTCAACACATTGAGTTTGCACATTTAGATATCCCTACGGATTGTCAAGAGGTTTTAGCCAATGCTAGAGCACCTGCCATGATTAAGACATACAGCTCAAATGGAAAAGATTCTGTACCTGGTGTCACTCTGCCAATTTACATCCAATTCATGCTAAACCAGAACAGATCTTGCCGTTCTTTCTTCATTTGGCTAGACCGGGTTTATCTCACTCCACACTGAAGGTCTTTTTGACAGTCTTTTCCAGATTCCGTCAGGATGGCTCTACCTCTCTTTATTCTGCTAGAATAATTCAACAGTTTTTTAAAGGGCTATTCTGAATGTTTCCTCCTATTCGACGTCCACCTCCATCCTGGTATTTAAATGTGGTACTCGCTCAGCTCATGTGTCACTCCTTTGAACCTATTCATAAAGTGGATCTCAATTCCTTTCATGGAAGGTTTCTCTACTTTTAGCACTGACGTCAGCAAGAAGGGTCAGCGACATTCAGGCGTTCACGATCAAGTCTCCTTTCTTACAATTCACTTCAAATTCAGTGGTGCTTCGTACCAATCCAAGTTACATGCCTAAGGTTCCCTCTGACTTTCATCTTAATGAGCCAGTAATTCTAAAGAAATTTTTCCAAATCCGCAAACAGTGGCAGAAAAAGCCTTGCATTCCCTAGACATCAGGAGATATCTCAAATTCTATCTCCAACGAACTGCAACAATGCGGAAAACACATCAATTATTTGTAGCATATGGAAGGCTACGTCAGGGATACACTGTGTCCAAACAGACTATAGCCCGTTACGGTTTGAATGCTGCAAGTGATGCAGATACTTCAGTGGGACGAGCAGTTCTTCGCAATCTTTTCAAATAAGGTGAGCCTCTGTACTCCCTCCTCCACTATGCTCTTTTTAGACGTGTATTCTTACATGTTATTCTCTTTTGCCAAGCATGCATATATACTGTGATACAAGGAGCGTCTATGAGCATTATGATTTGTACTGCTATCTACTCTGATTCAGGCATGTGAATCTATGAAAGACACCCCAATACTGGAGAAGAACAATAGTTACTTACCTGTAATCTGTGGTTCTCCAGTATTGGTGTCTTTCATAGATTCACATGCACCCGCCCACCTCCCCTCAGAGGCTCCTCAGGCAATTATGTTGGCTTCACTCCTGTGCGAGAAAATCTGAGAGCCTGAGTCTCTGAGGAGAACATTCTGGTGGGTGCTGTAGCCTGATTGGCTGCAGTTTGGTCTATACAAAATTACTAGGATAGTCATGAGTGTGGAAGTTTTTGCTCTTGTAGCTTAGGGCTACTTTACTTCCTGGTTGGTTATTACCAAGGTTTTTTGGTTATTATGTGCATATTATTGCTTTTTTATGTACCGTGGGACTCCCACTCCGACCACGGGGAATGATTCAGTCATGTGAATCTATGAAAGACACCAATACTGGAGAACCACGGATTACAGATAAGTAACTATTGTTCATATGTCGCCACCTTTCCCTTTCATTATGCCTCAGTGCTCACCATCAAAACAGCCTTTCTTGTGCCGATTACATCGGCCAGGAGGGTGAGTGAGATGCAGGCTTTATCAACCAAGCTTTCCTTCCTATCAGTTTTCCTGACCAACTGGTGCATCACATTAGGGCCTCTGTCCTGCTAAAAGTGGTAACACCATCAATTTCATGTGTCCACTTGTCTTAGCCTATGGAGTTTTAGTCCTGGACATCTGTCAGGCAGCAACGTGTGCATCCCTGCACACGTTTACTAAGCATTACTGCATTGGTTTGTAACTCAGAATTAACTATTTTGGGAGACATACTTTTTTACCTTGACCAAACAGAAGATAAAGACTCTAGAGACTATGAATAACTTTGGGTATACCAAGATGATACAGACTCCTACTCACATTGCTGGCCACACTCTAGACGCCATTTTTTGCAACTATGATTTGGTTGCCAGTCCAGAGGCTTTACCTCTCCCCTTGTCCGATTACTCTGCTATTATCTTTGAGCTCAGAGACGCCATGGTAATCCCAATTTACCAACTCGCTAGATGGTCCAACCCTCTACCGAGCATGGAAGGGCATAAACTTTAGCCATCTTCAATCCCAACTCCCTGAGGATCTACCCCACCTTTACCTGATCCTGAAATGCCTACCCAGGACTATTTGACCTGGGTTAACCGTGCCCTCACAAAATTATCCCCTTGGAAACCCACTAAATGTAAGAGAACCAAGCCCTCCGAGCCCTGAAACTTAGAGGTACTCCAACTTGAAAATAAATGTAGAAAAAAGAAGAGAAGATGGAGGCTTAATTATGAAACTCAGGAAAAAGAATTATTCCCTGGTAAAATAAAAAAATATGTTGGTCAAGGAAAAAACAAGCTATTTTACAGCTCATATAGAACTGTCCACAATTCACCTAAGGAACTCTTTAAAGTGATTAATAAACTAACGTAAGTCTCGGTAGCTAAAGCATGTACCAGCAGTCAAACCTTTTGTGACGATGTCGCTCTTTATATCTGAAAGAAACAGGTTAGTATTAGATTCCTTACCTTAGAATATCCCCAGGCGTCAGTCTGGATCCGGAAACTTTTGCGTAGCAGTACCCCTGCGCGTCGGTAGGCGTCGTCTGCAGGCGTCCCCTGCGGCTCCGCGTCTGCGTCGTGCGCCGTGATGACGTCGCTGGAGTATATAGACGCCGCCTCCGCGCGCTGACGTCAGTTCTTCTTTTTTCTGCGCCAGTTAGCGCAGATCCGAAGAGCAGTACTCCGGTCTTTTGACCAAGTTTTTTGTTAACTTAACTCTTTCTTCAAGGTGCCGGTAGGATGCCCGGGTTTAAGAGTTGCGACGGGTGCGACCGAATGATGTCGGTCACCGACCACCATCGACTCTGCCTCCGGTGTCTGGGCGCGGACCACGACGTGGAGTCCTACGTCGACTGCCAGGCCTTGACAGGTAAAGCTAGACGGGAGCGGTCCCGCAAGCTGCTCGAGCTCCGAGTGTCGGCCCCGCGTCGAGAGCGGTCCCGGTCCGGTCGGAGGTCGAGGGAGCGGTCGAGGGAGCGATCGCGGAGCCGCTATGAGCGCTCCGGGAGTCGCCACCATTCCTCCGGTTCATCAGGTAAGCGACACAAGAGGTCGGGGCGTCGTCATCGTACCCCCGACTCCCCCCGACGCCCGCGTGATGCGGCCGGGGGTTCGGGTGGCCCCACCCCTGCGGCCCCGCGTGGGTCGCCGACGCCGTCTGCCCCATACCCGTCGGTCCCTGGGGAAGGCGCGTCGCGCGAGGAGATTGAGGAGTTCCTCATGGCTATGAGGGCGATGTCTCCTCCGGCGGGGCCTACGGCGCCTGCGAGCCCGTCGGTCCCGTCTGGGAGCCCGAGCGGTTCGGGTGCACCTGCCCCGACGCCGCCGAATGCTCCGGCCCCGGCGCCGCTGGGCCCTTCAGGGTCATCGCCGGCTGGTCCACCGGCCTCTCCGGCGCCGATTCCATTGGGGCAACCCGTGGTGCCGCCTCCGCGCGGCGCCGTGATTCCGCCGTCGGTTCCGGCCGGCGTAGGGTCCCCGGCGCCGCGCGGCGCCACCCCCGTTCCCTCTCTGACTCCTGACGCGGAGTCGGACCGGCGTCGTCCGACGCCGAGTCCGGCGCCGTTGGGGCCCCTTGGCTCCGAGGAGCCGGTTTATATCGTCGACTCGAACTATGGCGATGAGGACGATTATGGAGAGGGTTGGGAGGGGTCTGAGGACCCTTTGTCACGAGCCTGCCAGTATGACGTGGACTGGGTAGGTGACTTAGGTGATGCCAGTGGTCTGGACGAGTCGCCCAACCCTGGGTTTGTCTCGCCTTCCCCTGTGGCGTCGGAGGCGGGGGCTGCCTATTCGGTGGTCCTGATGAGGGCTGCCAAGGCCTTGAGCCTTGAGCTCCCCGTCGCTAAGGTGAAACCTAACATCCTCACCGAAGTATTTAAACCGCAGTCATGCCCACAGGAGCCTCTGCTGCCGTTTAATGAGGCCCTGACGGATGTCCTTTTGGGCACCTGGTCCAGGCCCGCTTCCGGTGCACCGGTTGACCGGAACGTTGCCAGGCGTCACCGTCCGTGTTCGGACGACCCTGCCTTCCTTTCCACCCATCCCTCCCCGGAGAGTCTGGTGATCCAGGCCTCCACTTCCCAGTCCGCATTCCCGTCGGCTCCGCCCGATCGGGAATCGAAGCGATATGACCAATTTGGCAAGAAGGTCTTTTCGTCTTTGAGTGCTGGACTGCGGTCTTGCAATACCGCATGCCTCTTGGGCCGCTACACCCACTCTCTGTGGGACACGGTCGCGGAGTGTCTGCCGCAATGCCCGCAGGAGGTGCGGGACAAGCTCAACCAGGCCTTGGTTGAAGGCCGGGACGCGGCGAGGTATTCGATAAGGTGTGGTCTTGACACGACCGACTCGCTGGGACGGGCTATGTCCACGACGGTGGCGATTCGTCGCCATGCTTGGCTGAGATCCGCCAACTTCTCGCCGGATGTCCAGAATGCCCTCATGGACATGCCTTTCGATGGCAGTCGCCTGTTCGGTGACAAGGCGGACAACGCGCTTGAGCGCTTCAAGGACTCTAGGGTCACGGCCAAGTCCTTGGGTCTTTCGACCCAGCGCCAGCAACCGGGTTCGTTTCGCCCCTTTCGTGGCCAGGGAAGGGGCGGTCCCACGCGTGCTGCCAGCCACGCGCCGCAGAACGCTCCCCAGCGCGGTGGCGGCCGTGGATTCCGCCGTGGTGGCGGTAGAGGGCAGCGGCGAGGTCAGTCCACACCTCCCCCCGCAGCAGCCTCCAAATCTTCCTAGTCCGAGCTTTCGGGCCCATGTGACGCCAGTGGGTGGCAGGGTTCGCCATCACCACTCCCGCTGGCGCACGATTACATCGGACAGGTGGGTGCTGCAGCTCGTCCGAAGGGGCTACTCCCTCCCCTTCGAGTCCACTCCTCCAGCCTTGCCACCGCAGAACCACCGTGTGTCGGGGGACCACTTGACACTTCTGCAGGAGGAAGTTACGGCCCTCTTGGCCAAGGGGGCCATCGAGCGCGTTCCTGGGCCAGAAGTAGGGTGTGGTTGCTACTCCCACTACTTTCTGGTGCCCAAGAAGGACAAAGGGGGCCTACGTCCTATCTTGGACCTACGGAACGTCAACGGCTTCCTCCGGAAGGAGAAGTTCAAGATGTTGACTTTGGCTCAGGTCTTGGCTGCTCTAGACCCACAAGACTGGATGGTAGCGTTGGACTTGCAGGATGCGTATTTTCACATCCCCGTCCTGCCGGCCCACCGGCGTTACCTGCGGTTCACGGTAGGCCACGAGCACTTTCAGTTTATCGTGCTCCCATTCGGCCTTACCAGCGCCCCACGGGTGTTCACGAAAGTGATGGCGGTGGTCCCAGCTCATCTGCGCCGGTTAGGGGTTTCAGTCTTCCCCTACCTCGACGACTGGTTGTTGAAGGCGGGCTCGCCCCACACAGTCGTCCACCACCTTCAGATGACGGCAGACCTCCTGCACGAGCTGGGGTTTTCCATCAATGTGCCGAAATCACACCTGTGTCCCTCTCAAAAGCTCCTTTTCATCGGAGCGGTTCTCGACTCGGCGCAGTTTCGGGTTTATCCTCCGGAACGGCGGGTCCGGGATATTCAGGCTCTGATTCCCATCTTTCAGCCGTTGTCCCGGGTTTCGGTCAGGTTGACGCTGCGGCTTCTGGGGCTGATGGCCTCCTGCATCCTTCTGGTGCATCACGCCAGGTGGCGGATGCGGGCTCTGCAGTGGGACCTGAAGTTTCAGTGGGCCCAGCATCAGGGCAACCTGTCCGACCATGTCCTGATCTCGGAGGGCACTGCGAGACAGTTGCAGTGGTGGCTTACGGACCGCGATTGGGTCAGAGGCAGATCCCTCTCCCTTCCCCAACCGGAGCACGTAGTTGTGACGGACGCGTCCCTCCAGGGCTGGGGAGGCCACTTGGGAGAGGCAGAGATCAGAGGCATCTGGTCTCCGGCGGAGTCCCGGCTCCATATCAACATGTTGGAGCTGCGGGCGATTCGCCTAGCACTGAAGGCATTCCTCCCCTTTGTCAACGGGAGTGTAGTGCAGGTGTTCACGGACAACACCACCGCCATGTGGTACTGCAACAAACAGGGCGGTGTGGGGTCGTGGACCCTTTGCCAGGAGGCTCTGCGCCTCTGGCAATGGCTGGAACGTCAGGGCGTGACTCTGGCGGTTCAACACCTGGCAGGTTCTCTGAACGCCAGGGCGGACGAACTCAGCCGTCGGTGCTCGGTGGATCACGAATGGCGTCTGAACTCGGACGTGGCGAACGGCCTCTTTCAGCAATGGGGAGAGCCTTGGTTAGATCTATTCGCCACAGAAGAGAACGCGTAATGTCATCAGTTCTGCGCGTTGGAGTTTCCAAGACGGCACTCGCTCGGCGACGCCTTTCGGCGCGAGTGGAGCTGCGGTCTGTTGTACGCCTTTCCGCCTATACCACTTCTGCCCAGAGTGCTGAAGAAGATCAGGCGCGACCGGGCCCAAGTTATCCTTGTGGCTCCGGACTGGGCTCGAAGATACTGGTATCCCGAGCTACTCAGCATGTCAGTCGGTCCCTTGATCCGCCTGCCCCTTCAGGAGGACCTTCTGTGGCAGCAGCAGGGGACGGTCCTCCACCCGAACCTGTCCAGCCTCCACCTCCATGCGTGGAGATTGAGCGGCGACAGTTGAGGCCATTCGACTTGCCTCCTGAAGTCTGTGATGTGATTCTGGCAGCCAGGCGTCCCTCCACAAAGTCGGTATACGCCTGCCGGTGGAACAGATTTGTGGCATGGTGCACAGCAAAGGCTGTGGATCCCCTTTCTGCCCCTCTTTCCGAGGTTCTCCTCTTCCTTCTTTCTCTTGCCCAGCAGGGCTCTGCTCTGGCACTATCAAGGGCTACCTTTCTGCCCTTTCCGCCTTCTTAAGGCTACCTGATCAGCCATCTTTATTCAAGTCCCCTATTGTACTGAGATTCTTGAAAGGCATCACGCACATGTATCCTCCTGTTCCGTTCGTGATGCCTCAGTGGGACTTGAACCTGGTTCTGACATTCTTGATGTGCGCTCCCTTTGAGCCGCTTCATTCCTGTCCTCTCCGTCTTCTCACTTTAAAGACGGCCTTCCTTGTTGCCATCACCTCTGCCAGGAGAGTGAGTGAGCTCCAGGCTCTTTCTGTTAAACCTCCTTTCTTGTCCGTCCATCCTGACAAGGTGGTTCTTAGGACTAGGCCTTCTTTCCTGCCCAAAGTAGTTTCTGCTTTTCACATCGGGCAGTCCATCACCTTACCCTCCTTCTTCCCGCCTCCGCATCCTTCAAAGGATGAAGAGCGGCTCCATCGTCTGGACCCAAAACGTGCGCTTTCATTTTATATGGATCGCACACGCCAGTTCCGGGTGGATGACCAACTGTTTGTTGGCTACGTGGGTGAGAAGAAGGGAAGGGCGGTACAGAAACGAACCATCTCTCGGTGGGTCGTCCTGTGCATCAAAGCATGCTACTCTTTGGCTCAGAAGGAGCCTCCTGTTGAGCTGAGGGCCCATTCCACTCGGCCCACGGCGGCTACTACTGCCCTGGGCCGGGGAGTCCCTTTGCAGGACATTTGCCAGGCGGCTACGTGGGCCTCGCTGCACACCTTTGCGAGGCATTACTGCCTGGACAGTCAAGTCCGGAGGGACGGCTTCTTTGGCCGTTCGGTCCTCCAGGATTTTCTGGTGTAGGATTGTATTGGTTCGCAGACCCACCACGGGGGTTGGTATTGCTGGGGTATCTATTCTAAGGTAAGGAATCTAATACTAACCTGTTTCTTTCAGATGAACAAGTTACTTACCTTCGGTAACGATATATCTGTAAGAAACAGTAGTTAGTATTAGATTCCTTACCGCCCCACCCGTCCTCCCCGTTCTGCGAACTGATACCTAGGGTTAAGGACATCCCTTTCAGGGCCCTAGTTTCACATGGCACCAGTGTTAGTTCTCACATGGCTCTGCGTGTTCTGGCGCGGAAAAGCTGTGTGCAAAGAACTGACGTCAGCGCGCGGAGGCGGCGTCTATATACTCCAGCGACGTCATCACGGCGCACGACGCCGACGACGCGGAGCCGCAGGGGACGCCTGCAGACGACGCCTACCGACGCGCAGGGGTACTGCTACGCAAAAGTTTCCGGATCCAGACTGACGCCTGGGGATATTCTAAGGTAAGGAATCTAATACTAACTACTGTTTCTTACAGATATATCGTTACCGAAGGTAAGTAACTTGTTCTTTAGGAATAATGAGCATATTCATAATCTTTCAGTGCATCAGGGAATCATTACCCCACGTTGCAGCAAAGCTCAGTAAACAATAACTCCCTTTCTGGCATGTTCAGTTTCAGTCTAGTTTCCACAACCCAAGTAGAACATCTTATCTTGACTACTAAAACAGGATCCCAGAGTGATCCATTCCCCCCTCCAGTGCTCAAACAAATTCATGAGCCTATAGCAAAGTACCTAGTCAACATCTTTAATTCAATGTTCCAATCAGGAATCTTTCCCACAGCATGGAAGAAGGTGTGCTGTCTTCAGCTCCTAAAAAAGTCTAACCTCAAACCTGATACTCCATCTAATTATCGACCTATCTCTTGACTCCATTTCCTGGCTAAACTCATTGAAAATATCATGAATTCCCAACTCACACAATTCATGAAGGAACATAGTGTGCTAGATCCAACTCAATTCGGCTTTAGATCAGAGCATAGCACTGAGACAGCACTGATCAAAGCTACAGATGAACTAAAAAATATTGTGATGACGAAGGAAATGCATCTCTGATCCTGTCAGATATATCCGCTGCCTTTGATACGGTGGATCACTCAACACTTTGTCTTCGCCTTGAGACCATGGGTATTAAAGGAGCAGCCTTTGACCTATTTAGATCATTTCTAACTAATAGGGAAAATGCTGTGATGCTAGATAAGTTCAGATCTGTGCGGAGCACCGCAGGGGTCCTCACTCAGCCCCTCATTATTCAGTCTTTATTTGCCAGAGCTTGCCCCACTAATTCAATCTTTCGGCCTTTCACTCACCTCTTATGCAGATGACACACAAATCGTGGTCTCCGCGGCAAATAAGGCTAACAATACGAGAGCTCAGCTTCACAGCTGCATGAAAGAAATCTGTACCTGGATGGGCAGGCATTGCTTCGAGTTGAAGTCAGAAAAGACTGAAGTTATGTTCTTCTGAAATGACCCTTGTTTTTGGACTCCTGACCGCTGGCCACCAGAAATGGGTCCACTTCCCACTCCATCTACCAAGGTTAAAAGCCTAGGAGTGATTTCCGGTGACAAACTTAATCTTAGTAAACAAGTTCATTCTATTATATCCAACGCCTATAATATGTTAAGAATCATCAGAAAGATTCTGCCTTATATTCCAGTTAGTCTAAGGAAAACCGTTATCACCTCTCTCATCTTATCAAAAATTGACTACTGTAGTGGAGTATACACCAATACTTTAATAAATTGCAGGCTCTACAGAACTCAGCTGCCAGAGTCCTGCTCAACCTGCCAAAACATCAGCCTGTTACATAGGCAATTAAAGAACTACACTGGCTGACGGTTTGAAATTGCATCAAATTCAAAACTCTCTGTCTTACTTTTAAGGTCTTACATTTCACAGGTCCAGAATTTTTGAGAAACTCGATTTCATGGTATACTCCTAACAGGAACCATAGATCTCTGGGTGTATATATACAGTTACACCATCTAGATTAAAGAAAGCTAGATTGGGTGACAGTAGCTTCCATGCAGGAGCCACCAGGCTTTGGAATACCCTGCCACTCCATATTAGATCTTCACCCTCTGTGCTTGCTTTTAGAAAGTTTCTCAAGACCTGGCTTTTCAACTTGTAAACTACCCTTCACATCATGCTCCTGTCCTATGCTTGCTATTAGCGCCAAGACACCCTTGGGTATACAAAGCGCTATATAAATGTATTTAACATAACATAGCATTACTGCATGGACAGCCATTTTTCCCGTTCGGTCCTGCAGGACTTCTTAGTCTAAATTTGTCTGCAGGCCCACCTCCAGGATGGTATTGCGGTATTGCTTGGGTATCTATTCAAAGGTAAGGAATCTGCTGCTGAATGTCTCTATAAGATGAACAAGTTGCTTACCTTCGGTAACGCCTTATCTGGTAGAGACAAATCTAACTACAGATTCCTTACTGATCCTCCCTGCTCTGTGGACAGATTTCTAGGGTCAGGGCTGATCCCTTTCAGGGCCCTAATTTGGACACATCAGTGTCTGTGCACTTCATGGCTTTGCGCTTCTGGCATTGAAAGTGAAAAGTAACTGACGTGAGCGCCCTGAGGTGGTGCCTCTATAGGTTACGAAGATGTCATTTGCAGCTCGGACGATGCCATGTGGAGCTGACAAACTCCACCTATTGACACTCAGGGGTACTGCTCATGAAAAATCTTCCAGATCCCGTTTGACACCTGGGGAAATTCAAATGTAAAGAATATGCGGCTAGATATTGTCTCTACCGGCTAAGGCTTTACCAAAGGTAACTAATTTGTTTATCAAGGCCAACTTTCCGACACCATACATGCCTTGGAGGAGACAGCCCCAATCTGTATTGATGGTTGACCTGTTACAATCTGTTCTGAAGCATGCCACTGTGGAAGGATGGATGGAAATATGGCTTTGGAGGCTTTTCAGATCCGCAAATGATGCTTTGCTTCATTGCTAGAGATTAAAAAAACACAAAGGGTAACAAAAAAAGTATACTGAAAACTTCCTCAGTCCATGTGTTGATTATAATGGTGTCTGTCCCCTTTGGAGTTTCAAGAGGGTCCTTCTTCCGGTCTACTGGGATGAGGCCACCATCACTCTCAGGAAAAGAAACCACAAAAAGCCCATGTAAGTATATCTGCATATGACAACTCCTGTATCTCACTCCGGAATGTAGGGTTCTGTTCCTGGCGATTCTTATAGCCTGTCACCGCTTTGTGAGTATGATGTTGATATAGGGATAGTCTGCAAGACAGGCCCCTGCAAACCATACTTTTGGATACCTTATAGTTGATTTATCTTTTCCCAGGAAGGTCTTTCAATGGTACTATTAAAGGTTGTTTGTCAGTCTTTTTTCATTTGCTGGACCACCACCCTGGTTTAAATCACCTGTTGTGGTGCGGGTTATTAAATGTTTGACACAAATATTCCCTACCAAACTGATTATGATGCCACAGAGGGACCTTAACTTGGTTTTGACATTCCTAATGTGTACTCCCTTGGAGCCAATTCAAAGCTGCTTGTTGCATCTTCTGATCTTAAAGAGTGTCTTCCTTATTGTGATCACTTCAGCTTGTCCTGTGAGTGAATCCAGACTCGGTACAACCCCCGTACACCTCTTTTTACCATACAAATTGGTGCTGAGTAATCGGGCAGCCTTCTAACTCAAAGTCATGACTTTTTTTCATGTCAGGCACTCCATTACTATCTCAGTGTTCTTTGCCCTGCTTCACCCCTTGAAAGAGCAGGAGAGTCTCTAGTTTTAGCACCCCAAAAGACCATTACATTTTTGTATCAGTCATACCACAGACCATCAGGGGAATGATCAGTTTTTTGTGGGGTTCTCTGGGGTGAAGAAAGGAAGCTCTGTGCTGAAAGAAAACTGACAAGGTGGATGGTCCTCTGCATTAAGAACTGCTATGCATTGACCAAAGAGCAGCCTCCGGAAGGTCTGAGAGCCTACTCGCATGAACGAAGGCTGCTATCACAGAGTTGACACATGGAGTGCCTGTTGTTTACATCTGCTGGGCTGTGATGTGGGTATTGGTGTGCACAACTGCCTTGACATTCTGATAGATACATCTGCCGTGTGGATTCCTCACCTTGTGAATATCCCCTTGCGTCAGCAACATTCGGAAATTCTTTTTGTAGCTTCGCGCCGACGTGGACTCGGACGTCACAGAGGCACGGCATCGCTCGCGACTCCGCTGACGTCACCGACGCCTACAATAGGCCCACGCCGGCGTGATGACATCAGTTCCCTTTTTTCCGCGTCGTCGACGCTAACGGTTTTCTGGGATCGTCTGTAGCTTTTACTGTAACTTTGTTACTATCTAAACTTCTAGTGTCTTTGTCTTCTCGTTTTCATCATGACTTCAAAGAAGACTGGATTTAAAGCTTGCGGAGAATGTAACAGAATAATGTCCATTACAGATCCGCATGAATGCTGTTTGTGGTGTCTGAGCTCCGACCACGACGTCGAGGACTGCCAATCTTGCAAGAAGATGACACCGAAGGCCCTCCGAGAGAGAGAAGCGAAACTTCTGGTTGCTAAGTTTAAAGGAGGAAAAGAAAAGAAAAAATCAAGATCGCGAACTAGTCGTTCGAAGTCAAGATCTCGATCGAGGTCGCGATCGGATTCGTCATCAGCACATGCTTCGAGGTCTTCTAGAAAGAAGCATAAGAAGAGAACCCATGAATCCCGACATCGGTCGAGGAAGGAGTCGGGTTCCAAACCGAAGTCACAAGTGAAACTGATTGAGAAGGTGGTTTCGTCGGCTTCGGAGGATCACGATGTCGAGGTTGAAGCATCGCATGCGGACTCTCCGAGTTCACCGAAGCGGAAGTGTGCTCCATCTCCGGACCCATCACATCCTTCAGGTCGGGAGGATGAAGGTGAGGAGGAGGAGGTTGGTGAGGGTGGAGCTCGGATGCCAGAAGGTAGTACGACTCCGGTACACCAACCTGAAGAAGAGGTCGACGTCGTTTCGACTCCACGTCCTCAAGAGCAACCTGGGGGTTCATACCCAGCCTTCCCGGCTCCAGGTCAAGACCCTTCGCAATTCCTGAATGCGATGTTCGGAATTTATTCAAGGGCTATGTATCCCTCTGGGGCTCCTACTGGTCCTATGGGTCCTATGGCATATGGTTTGGGTGTTCCTCATTCCTATGCACCTGCGCCCTTTATGCCGGCTCCGGCGCTGCGTTGGCATTATCCGACTCCGGCGAGGCCTTCGACACCGAAGCCATCGACGCCGAGATCGATGACTCCGATTCCTTCGACTCCAGTTCCATCAACTATGATGCCGAACCCTGAGCGACGTCGTGAATCTCTCCTTCGTCCGACGTCGGGTTCGACGCCGGCTCCGGCTCCGTCGGAGTCGATTGCGGATCCAACGGCTTCGAATGTGAAGATGAGATCTAGGCGTGAAGCCCAAAGATGGATGGATGAGGAGAGATATAGAGAAGAAAATCTTGAGGAAGGCGAGCTTCATGATTCTGAGGACCCTTTTGAGGACCTATCTGTAGCTAGTGGCCTTGAACTGTCACCTGAATAGGACCTTGTTTCGGTTTCTAATGAACCCTCAAAAGATGTGGCACCTTATCATGTGGTGATAAAGAAAGCTGCAAATTTATTGAACATTTCTCTACCATCTGCAGAGTTTAAATCTAATCTGCTTACAGAGGTCCTTCACTCTCCTTCTTCAGTGATTGAACCTTTACTACCTTTTAATGATGCCTTAAAGGAGCCAATTTTAGAAATTTGGAAAAATCCTGTATCTGCTCCTGCTGTATCTAGAGCTGTGGCTAGAAGGTATAGAGCAGCTCCTGAGGACCCAGAGTTTTTAACATCTCGCCTGTTCCAAGAGATCTACTGGTGCGTTTCCGTAGGTTCCAGCGGAAAAGGAGTCTAGAAAGCAGGATCAGGCTGCTAAGAAGGTCTTTTCATCTGCCAGTATGGCTTTAAAATCCACAAATGCAACCTGCTTATTGGGACGTTATATCCATGCTCTTATGGACACTGTGAAGCAATTGGTGCCCAAGATACCTGAAGAGAATAGGAAAGACTTTCAAGAAGTTATTTCTGATACTCAAGCTGCAGCAAGACAGGTTATCCAAAGTGGATTGGACACGACTGATTCTGTGGCAAGGATCATGGGTTCTTCTGTTGCGACAAGGAGAGCCGCATGGCTTAAATCTAGTGAGTTTTCCACTGATGTCCAAGCTGCACTGATGGATCTTCCTTTTGACGGATCTGGATTGTTTGGGAAGAAGGCAGACACTGCGTTGGAACGCTTTAAAGATAGCAGAGCAACAGCTAAGTCTTTGGGCCTTCAGACCAGGGGCACTTTTGCAAGACGCTCAAGAGGATTTGGCAGATCTTCTTTTCGAAACTATAGATCTACCCAACAGCAGCCACAGCAGCAGCAGAACACTTTATACAGAGCTTATAGAGGCAAACAAAGAGCCCGAGCTCAGGCCGTAATGTTTCCTCCTCTTCCTCCTCTTCTCCATCCCAGCCACAGCAGCAAAGCAGCCCTAGATCCACCATTCTGGATCATGTGGGCCCAGTGGGGGGCCGGCTTACCCATTTTCTACAAGATTGGGAATTAATTACATCGGATCTTTGGGTTCTCAATCTTGTGGAGAATGGGTATGCACTTCCTTTCCAGGAGTTCCCTCCCAATTACCCTCCTTGCCAAGGTTTTTGTTCGGAGGACCATCTACTTCTTCTGCAGGAAGAAGTCCTGGCTTTATTTCGAAAAGGTGCGATAGAGGTGGTTCCGGAGCAGGAGAGGGGTCAGGGATGCTACTCCCGGTACTTCCTGATCCCCAAAAAGGATGGCAGGCTCCGGCCAATTCTGGATCTCAGGATCTTGAACTTTTACCTGAAACAGGAAAAGTTCAAGATGCTCACTCTTGCGCAGGTTCTTCAAGCGCTGTTGGAAGAAGATTGGATGGTGTCGATCGACTTGCAGGATGCGTATTTTCATATTCCCATCTTGAAGTCGCACAGAAAGTATCTCCGTTTTACGGTTGGGTCGCAGCATTACCAGTTTGCGGTACTTCCGTTTGGTCTTACTACTGCGCCTCGAGTCTTCACCAAGGTGATGGCGGTGGTGGCAGCACATCTCAGGAGGTCGGGGATACATGTGTTCCCCGTATCTGGGCGACTGGCTGATCAAAGCGGAGTCGCCAGAGAAGGTGCTCCATCATCTGCAAGAGACAACTCAGTTGTACACAGGTTGGGTTTTTCGATAAATGTGCCCAAGTCTCACCTGGTGCCCTCCCAGCGCAACCTGTTCATAGGTGCTGTACTGGACACAACTGTATGTCGTGCATTCCCTCCTCCTCAAAGGATTCGCGACATACAGGAAATGATTCCTTTGTTCTACAATGGAGCGGTCATTCCAGTTCTGACGGTTCTTCGCCTGCTCGGTCTGATGGCTGCTTGTATTCTATTGGTCAACCATGCACGCTGGCACATGAGGGCACTCCAGTGGTGCCTCCGCAGGCAGTGGTATCAGCACAACGGAGATCTCAGGGAGTCACTGAGGATCTCCAGAGAAACTGCAGCGGATCTGTCTTGGTGGAGCGTGGAAGGCAATCTGTCCCAAGGAAAGCCTTTTCAACTTCCTCCATCGGTGGCCACGGTAATAACGGATGCATCCACTCTAGGGTGGGGTGCTCATCTGGGGGACCTGGAGGTCAAGGGTCTTTGGTCTCCAGAGGAAAGGTTGCTTCATATCCACCTTCTGGAATTACGGGCAATACGTCTGGCACTCAAGGCCTTCCTCCCTTCCCTTCGCGGTCGGTCGATTCAAGTCCTGACGGACAACACGACCGCGATGTGGTACATCAACAAGCAAGGAGGAGTGGGGTCGCAGTGTCTCTGCAGAGAGGCTCTACGTCTCTGGTCCTGGGTTCAGGACCATCAGATTTGTCTGATGGCAAATCATCTGGCCGGGGTTCAGAACGTTCATGCAGACATTCTCAGTCGGCTGTTCTCTGCCGACCACGAGTGGAGGCTTCACCCGGAGGTGGTTCACGACATCTTTCCGATGTGGGGGACTCCTCGGGTGGACCTGTTCCCCACTCGCGAGAATGCTCACTGCCTGTCATTCTGCAGTCTCCAGTATCCGATGCAAGGAGCCTTGGGGGACGCGTTTCATTTGGGTTGGAACTCACAACTCCTTTACGCGTTTCCTCCCATACCTTTGATTCCTCGGGTTCTGAGGAAAATTCGCCAAGACCGGGCCCAAGTTATATTGATCGCCCCGGATTGGCCAAGAAGGGTGTGGTACTCAGACCTTCTCCACCTCTCCTCTCACCCGCCGCTCGGTCTCCCTCACAGGGCAGACCTCCTCTCTCAGATGGAGGGGCAGGTTCTACACCCCCACCTCCAGACCTTACACCTTCATGCCTGGAGATTGAACGGGGCAACCTGAGTTCTTTTTCTCTCCCGCCTGATGTGGTGGATGTCATCTTGTCAGCCAGGCGTGACTCCACTAAGTCCATCTATTCTTATAGGTGGTCTAAATTTGTCACTTGGTGTGGAGAGAAATCTATAGACCCTTTGAGAGCCCATTTGTCTGATGTTCTCCAGTTTGCCCTTTCTCTGGCGCAACAGGGTCTTGCCGTTGCGACAGTGAAGGGGTATCTTTCAGCGCTGTCGGCATTTCTCTGTTTGCCTGATCAGCCTTCCCTTTTCAAATCTCCTGTGGTTTTGAGATTTTTGAAAGGCCTCACAAATAGGTTCCCTCCTACTCCTTTTATTGTTCCTCAGTGGGATTTGAATCTTGTGTTGACCTATTTGATGGGTTCTCCCTTCGAACCCTTGCACAGGTGTCCCTTGAGGCTTCTTTCTTTTAAAACGGTCTTCTTGGTTGCAATCACCTCGGCAAGGAGGGTGAGTGAGCTTCAAGCTCTTAGTTCCAAGCCCCCATTCTTATCCATTCATGCTGAAAGAATGGTTCTCAGGAACAGGGCTGCTTTTCTGCCTAAGGTGGTTACTCCCTTCCATCTAGGACAGTCCATTACCCTTCCTACCTTCTATCCTCCCCCACACCCTTCCAAGGAGGAGGAGAGGCTTCATCGCTTGGACCCAAAGAGGGCTGTTAGTTTCTATCTTGATAGGACTAAAGACGATCAGCTCTTCGTGGGTTTTGCTGGCTGCAGGAAGGGCAGAGCGGTGCACAAGCGCACACTTTCCAGATGGATAATCTTGTGCATCAATATTTGCTACTCTCTGGCGGGTAAGGACCCTCCTGAGGGTATTAGAGCTCATTCAACTAGAGCAAAGTCTGCAACTTCTGCTTTGCCTAGAGGTGTACCTGTTGAGGACATTTGCAGGGCCGCGACTTGGGCCTCCCTCCACACTTTCGCGAAGCACTACTGCTTGGATACCGAGGTGAGGAGGGACGGCCACTTCGCGCGCTCTGTCCTCCAAGATTTTCTGGTATAGCAGAGTGGACACCCTCCTCCGGGAGTGGGGACTGCTGTGGGACTCTATTCACAAGGTGAGGAATCCACACGGCAGATGTATTTATCAGAAGAACAAGTTACTTACCTTCGGTAACGCTTTTTCTGGTAGATACTATATCTGCCTGTGGATTCCTCACTGACCCACCCGCCTCCCCGTTGTCCACTCTTCTATACCAGAGTTTCTGTAATGTATTTATTTTATTGTCAAGGAGTTGTTTATTTCAAATGTTTTATTGCATTTGCTTCACACTGTGTGTGTTACCTTGATTTCTATACTGCGTATGCTGTGTATATGTCTACTGTCATCGGTCCGTCCGTGTGCCTCGAAGGCACTGAAAAAAGGGCGTAACTGATGTCATCACGCCGGCGTGGGCCTATTGTAGGCGTCGGTGACGTCAGCGGAGTCGCGAGCGATGCCGTGCCTCTGTGACGTCCGAGTCCACGTCGGCGCGAAGCTACAAAAAGAATTTCCGAATGTTGCTGACGCAAGGGGATATTCACAAAGTGAGGAATCCACAGGCAGATATAGTATCTACCAGAAAAAGCGTTACCGAAGGTAAGTAACTTGTTCGTTGGGTCTGACAGGAAAGACATTTTATCTGTTCGGTCCTGCTGGACTTTTTCTTTTGAGCCCACTCCATTGACTCTCTACCTTTGGAAGGTTCTGGTTTGGTACTTGTTCTAAAGACGAGGAATCTGTGGTTAGAAGTTTCCATCTGAAGATAAAGTTGCTTACCTTTGGTAATTCTTTGTCTGTTGGACACTCTTTCTAACTTCAAACTTCTCACTGCCCTCAAATCTTTCTTTTCTGTGCAGTGACCTCTTTTGATGATCTAAAAAGCCCCAAATTTGAGATCTGCCTATGGTGGCAACATTTTTTTTTAGTGCCCAGTGTCAAGGAAAAAGTCAGGCTAGAAACTGGCATCGGCACACAAATATGATGCTTATACACAGCTCTGCTCCATCACTTCCAGGGTGGAACAAAGTCAACACAGAGCTGCACAGCGCCGCCAAGTGACTTACGGGAGCACAGCTATGAAAACTTCTGTACCCGGTCTGATACCTGGTGAATATTCTAAAGGTGAAGGATTTGTGGTTAGATAAAGTCTACACCAGAAAAAGCACTACAAAAGGTAAATAACATGTTCTTTCTTAAATGTATTTACTTCTCAGGAGCACGCTGTTAATGTAGTGAGTGTCCTAACACTTTGGGACAACATAAACAGCTTCCTGCACATCTTTTTAAGGCCAGCAGGAAATGAATATTGAACACTGGAAATAATTCAAATTACAATTGCCTAGGCACTAACTATCTTTGGTCTGAATTTACTATCCTTTGTAGTATCTGTGAAAGAGGGTATATAGGACCTTTCTCACTATCTTAGAGTCTGGAAGATAAGAAGAGAAATGAGTTGGGTAATGGCCTTGCCTGAGGTGGAGGGGCAGGGTGTTCCAGGTCTTGGCAGCGAGGTAGGAGAACGATCTACCTCCAGTTCTGGTCTTTTGGAACCTGGTGATGGAGGCAAGGGCGAGTTGGGAGGATCAGAGTTGTCTGGTGGGTATGTGGAATGTGAGGCTGTGAGGCTGTGGTTCAGGTTTGCTTGTCCTTCGTCATATAGAGCTTTGTAGGTGTGATTGAGAAGCTTGAAAATGATGCTCTTGTTGACTGGGAGCCAGTGGAGTTGTCGGAGGTGCTGCATAATGTGGTCGCGGTGGGGAATGTCGAGTACCAGTTTGTCTGTCGCGTTTTGGACATTCAGGAATTTCTTGAGCTGTTTCTGGGTGACGCCGGTGTAGAGTGCATTGCCATAGTTGAGTCTGCTGGTGAGGAGTGCGTGGGTGACCGTCTTTCTGGATTCTGTGAGAATCCATCTGAAAGTTTTTCGAAGCAGGCGGAGCATGTAGAAGCAGGGTGAGGAAACTGCATTGGTTTGGCGGTTTGTGGTGAGGAATGAGTCCAGTTTGATGCAGAGGTTGCAAGTTGTCCCAAGCTGAAGGGGTGGGTCCAGTATGAGTACTTCGGTCTTGTCCGAGTTGAGCTTGAGGGAGCCGTCTTTCATCCAGGTAGCAACGTCCTTCATTCCACTGTGGAAGTTGGTTCTGAAGGTTTTGGGTTCATTGGTGAGGAAGAGGATCAGCTGGGTGTCGTCGGCTTCTAAGACGATATTGAGTCAGTGGCTTCTGACGATGGCTGCAAGGGGAGCATGTAGACGTTGAAGAAGGTGGGCCTCAGTGACGGGCCCTGGGGCACTCCACAGCTGATCTCTCTGGGTTCTGAGAGGAGCGGTTGTAGTCTGACTTGTTGGGTCCGGCCGGTGAGGAAGGAGTGGATCTAGTCCAGAGCCTTGTCGCAGACGCTGGCATCATGGAGTCTCATGATTAGGGTGCAATGAGAGACATTGTCGAAGGCACCCGCGAGGTCTAGTAGGATGAGGGCTGCGGTCTCGCCCCGGTTGAGGAGGGAGCGGATGTCATCGGTGGTGGTGAAGAGTGCAGTCTCCACGTTCTGGTTGCCTCGGAAGCGAGATTGGGAGGTGTCCAGGACATGGTTCACTTCGATGAACTTGGACAGTTGAAAGTTGATGGCCTTCTCAATTACCTTGGCTGAGAAAGGGAGGAGGTAGATGTGTTTGAACTTCTGGTCCGAGGACAGGTTCTTCAGCAAAGAGTTGATTTGGGCGTGTTTCCAGTCATCGGGGAAGGTGGTGGTTTCGATTGCGCAGTTGATGGTGCGACGAAGCTGGGGGGCGATCGCGGAAGCTGCTCTGTGGAAGATGTGGTATGGACAAGGATCTGTCCGGGCTTCTGAATGGATGCGCTTCATGGTCTTGAGCGTGTCCTCTGTTGTGAGCTGGGTCCAGCAGAGCATTGTATGTTCAGGTGCGGCTTGGTTGTGTGCAATGGTGGCGGACTTAGTGGCCAGGTCTAGGGTGTCGAAGCTGTCTTAGAAAGATCTTCCTGATCTTGTGGTGGAAGAAAGTGTTTTGTTTGTTGCAGAGGTCTTTAGAGGGGGGAATGAAAGTGGTCTTGCTGTTGAGCCTGGCAAACTCCTTTTTTTTTTTTACCAGATTTTTATTTACGCAAACTTTATCCAGTATCAGAGTGCTTTACAAGAGCACCAGTTGCATTACACAAGGACACATTCATTTTTTTGTTAGGCACGGGGAGATTAAGTGATTTGCCCAGATACACAGGATGTTGAGACTCGAACCCGTTTCCCCAGATTTTAGCTCACCCGCCCTATCCGTTAGGCCACAACCTCTCCCTCTCCTTGACGATGGTGAATAGTTCCTTGCAGTTGTGTGTGTTGGAGTTGATTCTGTCTTGGAATGCGATTTTCTTTGTGGTTTTTCAGGAGGAGGTGATGTGCATTGATGGCGGATTTGAAGGTTGCATGTGTTTCCGGGGTTTTGTTCCTCCATGTCTTCCTCTGCAGGAGCATCTGGATTCGTGGAGGGCGGAGTGAACCAGCTGACCTTCTTGGGGAGTTATGTTTGCCTGGTCTTTTCTTGGGGGGTGCCAGAATGTCGGGCAGTTGGAGATCCATCGGTGGAGGTTGCTTGCTGTGGCGGTAGCTTCCGTTAGTTGTGCTGAGGGAGTTGACAAGAAGTTCTTCAGTGGCCTTGATCCAGCTGCGATGGGGGGGGACAATGATGATGGTGGTATACAGTGGGCATGGCAAAGGCGAGATGCACTCAGTGTTGGTTGGCCCAGGAGAGTTCAGTGATGTGGCTGTAGCTGATGTTCCCGCTGGTGGAGAAGACTGGGTTGATCGTGTGTTGGGCAACGTGGGTCGATGCAGTGACTAGCGGCTTGAGTCCGAAGTTGTCGAGGTTCTCCAGAAGGGAGGCAGTGTTCTGGTCACTGGAGTTGTCCATGTGGAAGTTGGGGTCTTCGAGTAGGATATAGTCGGTGGATACCAGAACCTGGGGCGCAATGAGATCTACGATGGCGTCTGTGAAGGGGATTCGGGAGGCCTGTATACGAGGGTGCGACAGAGGGCTGCATTGTGGTCTATGGTGGTTTCCAACCTCACTTTGCACCTGACTTCCCTGGTGTCGATATCCTAGTTCTGGGGGTATCCACGGGTGGGGTGGCTCTCCAACCTTCCATCTTTCACTGCGTTTCTTTAGGGTCCGCTGGGAAGGGTTCTTTTCCTCTAAAACTGCAACTGCGGCGTACCCATTGACTTTTGTTGATCACGCGGTCATGTTTACGTTCTGCACAAGACCTCCGTGGCATATTTGGGTACTTACCTCAGTGGTCCTCAGGGGGGGACCAAACCATATACTAAGATAGTGGTATGCGAACCATGACTCAAGTCGAGACTGCACCCAGAAGACATAAAAGTGTTGGGAACCTAAGAAACCACCCAAGGTAAGTACCCAGGAACCCCAGGGAGGGCGTGCACAGAGTGTGAACACGACTGCATGATCAAGACAAGTCAAGGAGTAAGTTGTGGTTGCAATTTTAAAGGAAAAGGACCCTTCTCAGAGGACCCTGAAGAAACCCAATAGAAGATGGAAGGTTGGCGAGTCACCCCCACCCGTGGATACCCCCGGAACCAGGATATCTACACCAGGGAAGCCGGGTGCAAAAGTGTCAGGTGACATCAGAAACCACCATAGACCACAATGCATCCCTCTGTGGCACCCTCGTCTAAAGGCCCCCGACACCCCTTCACCGACGCCATCGTAGCCCACAATGGAGGACTTCAGGACAGATTCCTCTGGACAAGAAGATGAATGAGTCCGGTGGAACCCAAAGGTGTATTCAGGAGAAGAACCTGTAAGCAGAGGGGACAGAGTCTCTGCCACTTAGGAGTGACCAGGAGGCACGGAAGGCGAATGCCCACCGATGTAGATAGACGCAGAATGGTTGACTGTTCCATTGAAGTGGAAGCTGTGCAGACCAGGCGACGCTGTGGAAGACAATGAGCCGTTCACAAGCTGTCCCATGTCGGATATCGAGAGCCAGGGTGTCCGTGTCCGGCAGAGGCACCAACAAACCTTGGCAGAAGCTACAGGCTTAGAAATCGAAGAAGGTGCAGTGTCAGGACCAGCAAGGTCCAAGTGACTCACCACGCCTAGGTAAGTAAGAGCAGGCCCCAAGTAAGCAGAGGAGTCCAGTGTAATCAAATAAGTCCCTTGAAAGGATCTCTGGAGACTAGAGTCACCCAGCCTTAGCAACGGCCAGCCGACGCGGTGCACATGGGCTCGGTTCCAGCGGTGCTGACGAGGGATATTGGCCACAGACTCGAGGGAGTTGTAGAACCGCTGCCTGTGTTACTGAGCCTGTCTGAGTCTGTAAGAGCCTAGGATCAGCAAACTATCAGTTATGTTGCGGTGCCAGCAGATGCAGAGGAGTCAATCCTTCATTCCAAGGGAGAGTCCTTCGGGTGTCTTGGATGGTCACAGGCCCTGTGAGGAGCCTGTATGGAGCACTGACACTGACTTTGCAGAAGACCAGCAGGACGACAAGACCAGTAGCAGCAGGAATCTTCCCCGGTGCAGTCTTGGTTCCCAAAGCGTAATCCAGCAAAGTCCAAAGTGTCCAGACGGTCGAAGTTGAAGTGGTATGTGATCTGAATCTTGTCCCATGACCAATCTATGGACTCACCCACAGGTAAGCCCATAAGTACCCTTAGGAAAGCGTTGGAATGATTCAGGGGCTCCTCCCAGAGGAGGGGCTGGACAGTGGGGAGGATACTCCCAGGCCTTTGTCCAGTTTCGTGCCAGAGTGGGAGCCAACGGCACCCTGAACGGGTTTGAACTTGAGCATGCAAGGAGAGCAACAAATGTGCCCTTCAAGCAGTATCAATAGCGCTGGCAAGTGCCTTCCCCTTGTTCCAATACACTAAATCCTGTCTTGGAGGCGGTCACACCTCCTTGTGACAGGATACCTATTGTCTGTCTTCCCCTGCTCGAGCTTGGCTCAGCAGCAGGAGGGCAGAAACGTGCCCTAACTTTCTGTCTGGTTCTGGAAGACGGGTACTTGAAACACTGAGGGCCTCCCGGAGGAGCTTTACAGTGCATGGAATCATACCTCCCACACCTTTTATGGTGTGGGGGTATGATTCCAACATGTTTTATACCAAATATGACCGGGTTTGTTACAGCTAGTTTAGAGATGTCATTGCGCAATGACAGATGGCCACTCTATATATCGTAACTGCTGATGCACTTACAACCCGGTAGAAGGGACTCCGAATGCCTGCTCATTCAGGGGCACCATCACACTTAGGACCCAGCACCCTGCCTTCAGGATTGAAAGGCCAGCCTTAGGGGTGACTTATAGGTTTTAAGTGTAGTGACCTCAGTTATAGGGAAACCTATATCTGTCATAAGTGGTGCTAGCACCAGCTCAAAGAGGCTGCAATGGCAGGCATGTAGTCACAATTTGAGTGGTGTCTCATGGGTGGCATAATACATAGGGGCATACCAGGGCATAGGGAGATCATGGGAGACCCTTGATGTCCCTATGCCCTGGGTACCTTTAATATCATATAATAGGGACATACAAGGGTACACCAGTAGCCTAAGTACTCACCATGTCCAACTTAGGAAAGAAGCACAGAGACGGGTCCTGATTAGCAGGATCCAATTCAAACTAGTCAGGAAACATAATGACACCAGTAGAAAGTAGGGGTACCATATAAGCAGATCCTACTTTCCTACAACACCCACTCAGAAAGTTTAGTGGTGCAGGCCTCTATGTCCCAGGGCGTGTTCCTTGTGCTCCTCCAAATAGGGAATCCAAGAGGCTGGTCTCATTTGGGAAGAAGTTGTTCTCTTCCTCCAGCCTGGCATTGCGATCGGTAAATGCTGCATGCTTATTGGTCCGTTTCTCCAGTACCCTTTGGGAGACGTTGTGAAAGTGCTGCCACAAGTCCCGGAGGAGGCCTGGGGCTGTGCTCTCTTAAGCTGTCAAGGATGACAGAGATGCAGCAAAATTCACCATACGGTGTGGCCTAGACACGACTGATTCACTTGGCAAGTCGATTTCAATGACCGTGGCCTTAAGACGCCACACCTGGCTTAGAACATCTGGTTTCTTGGTCTATGTCCAGGCTAATCTGATGGACATGACCTTTGATGAAACCCGTCTTTTTGGGGGAAAAAGCAGACTCTGCCCTGGTGAGGTTCAAGGAATCTCTAACTATGGCCAGATCCTTGGGCCTCTCCTCCACTCCTCGTGGCCAGCCTTCCTTTCGCCCCTTTGATGCGAAAGGGAAGGGGTTTCCAGCAGTGTCAGCCTTATCCTACCCACCGTCCTCCACAGGCTTCCCAACCGAGCCGGGCGAGGACATTGACACTGTGCATTCCGATCAAGAAATGGAGGCCAGAAGTCATCAGCCACACTGCCCCCGGCGCCACAGCCTCCAAGCACTCCTAGGCCGACTCTGCAGGACCACACTACTCCAGTTGGTTGGAGAATGCGTCATCTCCCCCACTGGAGATCCATAAAATCAGACAAGTGGGTTTTACAGATCGTCCAGGAGGGCTATTCTCTGCCTTTCCTCTCTTTTCTCCTCTCATTCTGCCATATCAAGAACTGCTAACAGAGGATCATCTAAAGTTACTCCAAGAGGAAGTTACGGCTCTCTTGGCCAAGGGAGCTATAGAAAGGGTCCCTGTTTCAGAAGTAGACAGTGGTTGTTATTCCAGCTACTTTCTGATTCCGAAGAAGAGCAAAAGGCTGCTGCCCATTTTAGATTTTCTGACTGTCAGTCTCTTCCTCAAGAAGGAGAAGTTCAAGATGCTCACTCAGGCTCATGTCATGTCTGCCCTCGACCTAGAAGACTGGATTGTACCGTTGGACCTGCAGGACACGTATTTCTCATCCTGTAGGGCCACAGGTGTTACCTGCAGTTCAAGGTAGGCCGTGAGCACTTTAAGTTCACCGTGCTCCCGTCGGCCTTACCAGTGGTGAGTCACAGCTCATCTGCGCAGGTTAGGAGATTCAGTCTTCCCCCTACCTTGACGCCTTGCTGTTGAAGGTGTCCTCGCCCCAGACAGTAGTCTCCCTCCTTCAGACCTCCTGCATCAACGGGGTTCTCTATAAACGTGCCGAAATCACACCTGACTCCTTCTCAGACGCTCCCTTTATTGGAGGTGTTCTGGACTTAGTGCAGTTTCGGTCTTATCCTCCCGTGTGTCCGTGTACCTGTGATGGGCTGGATCTACCTATTATGTCAAGTACCCAGGCATCAACCCAGGCATCAACCCAGGCATCAACAGAATGACCTACCCACGCCGGCGGCGTGGGTAGGCCGTTCTTGGCCAGCGGCACACGGCAG